>NW_023594805.1:0-11918 GCF_014839805.1 Manduca sexta | reverse complement strand
TTTTAATTATTCAAAGGCTGCAAAGTCTTCGAAACGTCTGGTTAAAATTAAAATAATTAAAGCCGCGATAAAATCCTAAAAACCTAACAATATATCTTACACATCATGGTTTTATTTATATAGGTTTTAAACACACATTATTTAATACATGTTATGGGGATTACTTAATAAGTATATCTTAATGCTATATTTTGACAGCATTAGGTGCGCAATTGATATTTGCTTTCGCTGGCAGTATTTTGACACTTTTTAATGTGGTAATACGCGGTAATATTAATTCCAACGTGACCTCATCATAACGTCTGATATAATAGGGGACCGGCCTATGTTTGATTTTGCACATTATTCTATGTGTAATGACTTTCAATACGAAAGAAGCACTCGAACACAGCATAACAATTGGTTAAACATGAGCGAGTAATTCATATTTAAAATATTGTAATGTGCAGAAGTGGGCGCGATGTGGGGATATCGCTTCATCTCTTTCTTTCGCACGCGTCGTAATTCCCGATGACGTCACATGTGGATATTTTGTCTCTTTTCTGTTTCTTGTTAATTACCCCTTCCACCGAAATTCAAATGCTTATAACTTGTTGATTTTTCACTGGATTTTAATAATTTCTTTGGTGTTATAATTTATATTATGTAAATATTTGATAATTGTTAAGAACAAAAATGAGTCCGGTACCCTATTAAATATCGCATTAATCAAGAGGCAGTCTTAACGAATCCACAACTTAGCAAATATTTTAGAATCACAGGTATATAACATTTGGTATAATTATTTAATTTTGACCAGTTTTAGAAAAAAATTACGATTGGTATGTTAAATTATATTTTGATAATAAAACATTCAGTTATACGTTAAATATCAATAAGCTTAAAATGTCTTTATGCTGAGTTATTACTCATGCCCTACTTCTGTAGCATCCTGTCCAAAACTTTTTCAAACTTCAAAATATTTTTTCCGATAAATATCGTCTTAAGTTTGATAAAATCAACCATGAGGCACATAATAATATACAAGTATACTGAGTGTAACGGAACCCACTACCAACTGAAGCAGATTGATTGAGCACCTCAATATGCATCGGTCTAATCGCCATGTATGTTGCCTTAAATTGTGTAGTTTAAAAGTAATTTAGATTTGTATATATTTTTTATGAAAGTCTAGGTCGCCACTAAACTTCATAATTAAAGCTAAAGGATTGGGACTATAGGCTTGTTTTTTTTATTTACTTAATTAAGATTAACAGTTGACCTTTCTCTAGATTCAAAATATTTCTGATTTCTTTTTAAAAAACTGCCTTAATTCATGCAAAATATATGCAGCCAGTTTTTGACATATCAGATGATCAGATTGAACAAATCAAATATTTCGTCTGTATACTAATCCAGGTCATAATCTATCCATGCACTAAGTTTTATCTGAATCCATTCAGCAGTTTCCTTAGCTTTCCTAGCTTTCGTATTTGTAATATTAGTAGTGATAGAAAGTAGTGTATTGGGACAAAACATTTAAAATGTTTTATTTTCAATAAGGAGGCTTTGGTCCCTTAGAATATGTAACATGTTTTAATATAGGTTTTCTTTACTATGCAGCGTTCCATACATTGTACTTGGCTTATGCAATACTCTTTACGTAGTTTTAAAATACTGCAACTGTTTCCATGTTACAGGAGTACACAGGTGAAGATGATAGCGACTTGTATTTGGAAGAGCGTTTATTCGTGCTTCGTCAGGCTCAGGAGGAAAGAGAAGAGTACAGCTATCAGTGCCGGGTATCCTAAATCCACACGAGCTGCCAGAAGAGATGCAAGATTAAGTGAACAATTGATATGTCTAAAAATGTTAACAGTTCACCCAATATTTACCGATAAGTATATTATAATACATGATTTTCAATTAATAAACAGGTTGGTAAAATACTTTGGAATATAACTGTATTAAGTATGTTGTTTCCCTTTAAAACTCTAGGAATAATTTATGTTGCTATTATACTACTTTCCTTTTGCTGCTATGGTGCAATTTATAGATAGACTCGGAATTACACCGATTTTGCGTTTTGAATAAGCATCTAAACAATATAATTTAGTTATGAAATAAGTAAAGGAGGATAATGACAAAATATACAATTATTTTCATTAAAAGCATTTTCATTTTAAAATATTTTAAATTAAAAAATTGCATGCCTATTTGTTGTTCACAATGGGTGTATTTAATAGAGTAAATATTTGTTTCTCTAAGTAATTTTATAGAATATTTCTATACAAAATTTAATTTAAAGTAACACATAAGTTAACAGTTATGAACGACAAATTCACCGATAATATCTCGTACACTAATATTAAATCCTCTTTAATTTTCTGATAACTACAATTGAAAAATTTTAATTGTTACTTTGGGTACTAAATGTTCACATTACAAAAACTATAAATACCTTATAAAAACATATTTTTGTGGACATTTACATAACAGACACAATTCTATAAAATAATAGACATGTAGGCACTGTCAGTGGCAACTGGTTTGTGAAAATCACGTTAGAAATGTTTTTACATTAACTACTTTCAAACATAGCTAAATGTTTATTGCTACTCACTGACAGATTTTAATTTACTGCGCTAGTATTAAGAATCAGTTCAGCGGACTCAAATGTTGGTAACATTGTCAAGTAAGTGGATACTTAAGAAAACTACATTTTTTTATCTATAAATAATTTCAAAGGGAATATAAAATTTGGATTCTTTTTACACAATGATACTAACAATTTTTAGTTTTTAAGACATTAGGTGAACTGTTTTCATTTTGGTATGTTTGTATCTTGCACTTGTAAAATATCATTCTATCATGTTAGTTATGTTATCAGTATGTACAGAGGACCGCATGGAACACTGCAAGGCGATGAATGCTAGTGGAAGATGTGAAGTCATTAAGTGAAAGTATATTTTGTAAGTGCAAGATAGTTCTGCGCCTTCAGTAATATAATAGGCAGGAAATATGCATAAATTTATGTTGCTAGAAGAATAAATAGAATGTTACTATGATTTTAAATAATCATCAAATGTAAGTAATGATATGTCTGTGATGGAAACTAGTGTTGGACATCAACATATTGTGCGATGCAGAATCTGAGTATTACATGTAGATTCTAGGAAAACTTTATGAAGTGAATTGCTGTTAGTAATTATTTTTATGTTTTGTTTAATGTTGCCAGAACTAATTTTATAATGGTTTGGGAATCTAATCATTTAAGGTAAGGTTTCCGAATGCATTTTGGGTCCGATTAACTATCAATCTTACATTTTGCGTTTGAAATAAATGATAAATATCATTCTTTTGTTTGATTTAATTTCAATAATAACCTTCATTTGTGGAACGAACTGCCGCGACGATTGTCCGCAGGTTCAAATCCCAAGGGCACACACCTCTGAATTTTCTAAAGTTATGTCTGTATTCTTTGTGAATTAATGCTTGCTTTAACGGTGAAGAAGACATCTTGAGGAAATCTTCATACTTGAGAAGATCTCCATAGGAATTTTGAGGGTGTGTGAAGTCTACCAAGCTGCACTAGGCCAGCGTGGTGGACTAAAAAATTTGTATATTTCGATAATTTAGAAATAGTGAACGCTTATTGACACTTCAAGCAGTTTACTTTACGTAGTAGTTATATTATCTTTGGCAGTTTACTGCCTTGATGACGTCATGTCATGGCGGCACTAGTTTCGCATATTTGAAAAAGAGATGAAAAAAAAGTCAAAACTTTGAATTGCATTTAAAAATTTAATTTATAATTTTATGAACTGAAACTACTATTTTCCGATTGGTTTTTGATTAAACTATCCTTGATTTGATTAAATTATGTATTTTTGGATTTTTTCTCAAATACACTAATACCCTATTCTATAAAAATTGGAGATTATTTAATTGTTGTAACTCGGAACATTTAGTAGCGCTCAAAGAGAATATAACCATTTAAGGTAGCGGTAGCGACTAGCGCTCTCCGTCAATTGTCACGTTCATAAGCGCTCTGAGTTATACATAAGCTTTGGTTAAAAGCCTTGACTTTAGTTTTCTATATATACTTATGTCATACAGTAAGTAATATACAAAGATTAAAGAAGATTACAATACTCCGGCAATATACTACGTCTTTGATACTACGTAAGAAGAGGCGGCAATTAATATGTTGATTTTGAGCTCACACACACATAATTAAAGCTTAGTTTAGGTAGGATTTTATACCATCGTAACGCATAAAAAAGAAGCAAGGCTGCCAAATTACTTTATGTCGGTGCAAAAATATTTGAACAGTTATTTGAACGCTTGTTTGAACTCATGTGTGGCATGGGTATTGCGTATTTATACAAACTTTGTATGTTTGCGTATTTACCATTCGGTATCGGTTTTTCGATCACACATCGAAGCGTTCAGAGTAATCGAGTTGTATTCAAATGTGTGGCAAAGTCTGTTCCAATAATTGTTTGTGTGTGGCGCCGGCATAAATCTGCTCCTCTTTAGGGACGTTCCTTAATAATAAATAATATCAGCCCTGTATTAAATACTCGCCCACTGCTGAGCACGGGTATCCTCTACTACTAAGAGGGATTAGGCCTTAGTCCACCACGCTGGCCTAGTGCGGATTGGTAGACTTCACACACCCTCGAAATTCCTATAGAGAACTTCTCAGGTATGCAGGTTTCCTCACGATGTTTGCCTTCACCGTTAAAGCAAGCGATAATTCACAAAGAATACACACATAATATTTTAGAAAAATCAGAGGTGTGTGCTCTTGGGATTTGAACCTGCGGACATTCGTCTCGACAGTCCGATTCGCAACCAACTAGGCTATCGCCGCCTCTTCTCGATCGATAATATGTTATCGATAATTTGATATCGGTAAAAATTGCTAACTATAAATCTTACGCTTAGATATAAATTATATGAGTATAATTTGGAATATTAAAAGTAAAACGTCTACAATTATAAATAATTTCCTTTATTTAATAACAAATTATTATTACAAAATACACAACAGTGTAGTGCTTAGGTTTCTTATTCAAAAATCATTACAGTCCAATTTTCTGTTATTTATTTTAATTTCTTTCTAGAGATTGATTAGTATAATACTTTACAGATATGATCTTTTTCCGTCCAGTCAACAATTATTATGATAACAATAATTTCAAAGGCAAATTCATAGATTTCGCAAGTGCCTTTTTATTTGTCCTTTTTCCATTATAGCATACAAAATAAATAAAATACATAAATGTAAACACAATTGGAGTCAACATCTCGGAGACACTATTTTGTAAGCACACACGACAGAAATATAGAAAAATATTCTCGAAACGGGGGAACATGCTTAACTCAACATATTCGGCAAAAAAATTAAGTTATTATTGAATAAAATTGCAATTATAAACAATTAGCAAATTAAGTCTAACGATGAGAAATCTAGGCCCAATAATGGCGGCCAATTTCAGCTATCATGATAGTCAACATACTTTCTTGATTTTTAGGTCTATTATGGCGGTACTAGATGTAACCTTCAGTTTTGTTAACCAATACTAAACTCTATTTAACAGAATTAAGATACGTAGTCATTCTTAGAAAGCACCCATAACATCATAACACAAAATGTTCTAATGTCCCTCTGGTTACATTATCGGATATCCGAAATAAAAATATATCCGTAACCGTAACCGTATCCGATATAAAAGTTTCGGATAAGTTACGGATAATATGTTCCGACAGGTTTTTGTTTCACCGCTCACGCGTCACGTGAATCTTGTACAGTTTGTTTGTTATTTTTAGATGTAACATAACCGTTTTTTTTAACACGGGGAAATCCGTTTATGGATTTCTGCCGGACTCGCCGGTATAACCTGTCCTAGTGACTAAAACCCCGCCATTCGACTTTCACTCCCTAATATCAATGGTCGCGGGGTGTGCAAGTGCATGCAACCGCAACTTTCGCAGGATTCGGCTCTTGGGCAGGGCCTCTCACCATCCAAGGAATGGGTCCTTGGTAAAATCATACGAGGTATCTAATATAGCAGGCAAGCCTTGAGCATCATTTACCCGATATCGGGCTACCCGTCCGCCACCTAAAGCGAAGCTTAGGGAGGTCGGAGGTCGTCTCTCCGACGTCTGCTGCGAAAGGGAAGTCCTATAGAACGCTCCCTTTCTCTCACCGCCGCCTCTTTGGCGGACATGACTTGTTCACAAAAGTGGCAACGGAGTTCCAACCATCTTCATTCTCGACCATGGCTGCCACAACTGTCGTAAGCGACAAGTTGCCGCCCACAGTCGTGAGTAAATTTTGGCGTAGTGAATCCCATGCACGACAAACGGCCAAAGTGTGCAGAGCTCAGTCTTCTTCGCACTCACAATGATGACATCCTGGTGTCGGCTGTCGACGAATCCTACACAGGTACTTCTCGAAGCATCCGTACCCGAAAGTATCTGTGTCGTTCTAAAGGTCAAACTGCCATGCCGCTTCCAAAGCTATTCCGCGAATATCGGCCGAATGGCTTCAATTGTCACCGTACCAAAACTAAAATATTCTAGGCGTTGCTCCCATTCTGCCTCTAAGAGTTGTTGGAGCCGGGTTTTTTCATTAGCAACTTCTTGCGGCGCTGATCTAAAGCCCCGTGCAAGCAACATCTCGTGCCACAGATACAATGACGCAAAAGTCTTCGCCTCTAAATTCCAAGGGGTAAATCCGGCCAGAAGGCAGGCCGCCTCGTAGGAGATCGTACGATACCCTTTGATAGCCCTGACGGCCATCGCTCTTTATAGTCTTGGCAATACTACAATGTTGCGGGCTGTCAGGTGATCAGCCCACTGGTGCCCCGTATAAGGCCATAGACCGTACGACCCCTGCGTAAGGTTTCCGGCAGGCGGAGTTAGGCCCTCCAAGATTAGGCAGAAGCCGCGCAAGCGCCGCTGCGGTGCTCATAAGCTTGGGGGCGAGCCGCTGGAAGTGTTCTATGAATGCACCTCGCAACACCCAATCGTATCCAATGTTTCACAGCAGAGGTCCTAAGACTGATCCCTGTGGAACACCGCATACCATGTCATGCCGCTTCCACCCCTCGCGGACGGGAAAGGTGATATTTCTTTCCGACAGGTAAGCCTCAACAATGCGGCATAGGTAAGTTGGCACTTCATGGTATTGAAGTGCTTCCCTTATGCAACTCCAAGGCAAATAGTTAAAAGCGTTAGCGATATCAAGAAACACCGCTAACATAACCAGCTCAGGAAGCCATCGAGCTTCGACTAAGAAGACTTTTCTCTACCTTTCTCTAGCGAGGCCAATATCCGCGATTTTGGAAATCGGGAAAATTGGTCTTGTTGAGGAAAGAAGGGCGCGCTGTTGATTCTCCGTCAGCTTACCGCCCAATAGTTCTGTTGGGCGAGATGGGCAAGCTCTTTGAACGAGTTATTGCGAAAGGCCTTGTTCAGCATTTGATGGAGATAGGGCCGTAGCTTGGCATGGTAACATAACATAACCTAACTCATAAATAGTATTTTTTTTCATTTGAGAGTACGTAGGTACTTAATTTAATAAAGTAAAGGAAAAGTGTTGTATTACGTACTAAATTGATTTATAAGAACAAAATGCGTCCATCAAGTTAAAGGTTATTTTGCAAAATATAAACAGTGTGATAAAAACTTTTCACGGAAAGGAGGTGGCACTACTTCACTGAAACTTCATCTCAAATTAAAACACAGAGGTTTTCCGAACACCCATGTCCCCAATTAGTTCATCGATAATGAATAATCGACTATGACGACGAACGATAGTTAGTAATCGTCGCCCTACTGTATTACATAATATTTTTATTTTACTTTAATCTTATATCCGTAACCGAAACTATCCGAAACTACCGGATAATCCGAAATAATTACATATCCGTAACCGTATTCGAAACCGATATAATTTTATTCCGATATCCATATCCGAAATTGCATATCCATAACATCCCTGCTTACGACTCAAGGGCCCTGGCAACACTGGTTTATTTGTCTCTGGCCCTGTCGACCCATAGGGCCATAGCAAAGAGAATTATAATACCCATAGTCATACCTACATCATTGCTTTAAATTTTTACTCGTTGGTTAAATACATGGTCAATACGACAAATGTAAAGTTATTTTAATTTGGTACATACAAAAAGTGTTTGTAATGGTTAAATAGTATTAATAAAGCACACTAAATTCATACTAAAATTCACGTAAAGCATTGGTTATAAAGATTTTTAAGGCAACATGGCCTCGAATCCTTCAGGTGATAATCCCAGTGAAGATACTGTAGCTATCGCCGAGGGCAATGAGGTTGCTGATGCCAGTACGGATGTAAGTAATTAAAACATTTTGTAAAACTTCTTTTTTATAAAGGTCGAAACAGGTTAGTCGTATTTATTTAGTGTTGAATAAGCTCGCACAAATTGAGTCTACTTACTTATTGCCTTGTTTAAAAATATAGTACAATATCAATTTTTTTCATTTTTTAGATCAATGCGCAAGTCGACGAAGAGCGCCGTAGAATGCAACCAACTAAATTGGAGTCTTTTTTTGCAATAACTAAGTCCCTTATAATAAGGGCATTAGTTGTATACTTTATCACATCAATGTTCAGGCAACCATCTGCACCTAAGCCTGATCTTAGCAATCAGTCTGGAAGTGTCCGTGTGCCTGCAACTAATATGTTCCCAAATGGAACAAACCTAGATTTATACTGCTATTTATCAGATAAGGAATTTTATGATGAATTTGACAAATTGACTTTGATTTGGACTCACAATGGCTTAATATATGGTGACTGGACTTCAGGACCAAATAATGATGGCACTGTTACATTTTCCACAGAAATTACTCCCTCACATGCTCTTAGGAACAATGGTTCAATGTACCTACATGTATTTGTAGTAGAAGAAGGAAAATCACCTAACCCTAAGGACAAGTTTTATGCTGGACCAAGAATTGCATATGGAAAAAAAATGTTAAACAAATACAAGAAATTACGCTATCTTAAAACACATAATTTGTTAACTGGGCAAACTGAAAAGTCTGAGGAGGAAATAAAGAAAGCTGAAACACTGAAAGAGGAGATTGTGTCACATTGGCACCCAAATTTGACAATAAACTTAGTAACTGATCAAACCAACTGGATGATGGGAAGTGTACCACCACCCTTAGATGAATTTATTTACTTTTTACCTGAAGGCAAACAGTACAAACCTGCTGTATTTTTAAATGACTACTGGAACATGATGCGTGATTATGTCCCTATAAATAAGACTACAACTAACCTCCAACTCCAGCTCACATACCAACCCTTAAGTTTATTTAAATGGCAATTATATACTGCACAAGCTATGAGAGATAAACTTAGTATGTTCTCTGCATTAGGTGCTGAAGAACAAGATGAAGAGCAAGATACTGTTAAAGAGTTGTTGTTAGACACATCTCCATACTTGTTAGCATTAACTATCACAGTTTCTGTTCTGCATTCTATTTTTGAACTATTGGCTTTCAAAAATGATATTCAGTTTTGGAATAATAGGCAATCTTTGGAAGGGTTGTCTGTGAGATCAGTATTTTTCAATGTCTTTCAGTCTACTGTAGTGCTTCTTTATGTTCTTGACAATGAAACAAATGTTATGGTTAGAATATCTTGTTTCATTGGTTTAATAATCGAAATCTGGAAGATTAATAAAGTAATGGATGTGAAGATAAATAGAGAACAGCGTGTATTTGGAATACCAAAAATAACATTTACTGACAAAGGATCTTATGTAGAATCTAGTACCAAACAATATGACATGTTAGCTTTCCAATATCTTAGTTGGGCTTGTTTCCCATTGCTAATTGGATATGGTGTTTACTCCTTACTATACCAAGAGCACAAGGGATGGTATTCATTTATACTGAATATGATGTATGGATATTTATTGACTTTTGGATTTATAATGATGACTCCTCAGTTATTTATCAATTACAAGCTTAAATCAGTTGCTCATCTTCCATGGCGCATGATGACATATAAGTTCCTTAACACATTTATTGATGATATATTTGCATTTGTTATAAAAATGCCAACAATGTATAGGCTAGGATGTTTCGAGATGGTGAGTAAAACTTTTCCAATTTTAAAATAGTTTAAGACATAATTAAAGTAATTTAATGAAGCATTTTCTTTTTTGTAGAGACAATTTTTTTTTTTATAAATTAATAGGCTATTGTTGCATAAACCATACACTTCAATGTTTTTGCATACAACATAAAGGGATTTCACAATTTTAAAAACTTTTTTTTTATTCCAGATATTGTGTTCTTCATATTCTTATATCAACGCTGGATGTACAAGGTGGATCACAAACGTGTCAATGAGTTTGGTTTCTCTGGAGAAATGGAAGAACAGCAGAAACTTGCCAAAAATGGAACATCAGCTATTACTGAATCTGAACAAGAAGCGGGAATAAGAAAAATGATTAATTTAATGATTTTTGGCTACCTCAGAATTACTGCTGTCAGTTCAGTGAAAAATTATTCAATCTACATTTTGAACTTGCTTCAAATAAAGGCTGTGTGTTATAATTTGTATTTTTTAGGGAAACAGAAAACAATTATCATTATGTTGGTAGTAATTTTGGGATAGTCATATGATTGCACCATTTTTATAAATGGTGTGATAGTATTTGTACATTTATTTATGGTATTATATTGTATGTTGTTCTATTCTATAACTTCAAATATTATGTGGTTTGTTGAGTATTGTGTACCCAAATATAAATCCTGAAAACCTCATATTTTAAATATTAATTAAGAAAAGGCATATTATCCTTTTGATATGTGTTCATAAATTCATTCCATATAAATTTAATTAAATATTTCTGTTCTACATGCAATAATATTATGTGAATATTAGTCATAAATGCATAGAACATGTTGCTCTAGTCTAGAAAAACGCAATGTCTTTATATTGTATCTATTATACTGATATTATATTTCACATATGTGTTAATAATTGTGGTGTGTAATAATAATAAACGCTGGCAAGCTGCTTGGACTAAGGGCGCCTTAAAGTTAATTGTGTAGCTGCAGCGCGGTAGCAGCGCTGTTTTGTAAATCTATACCTCAACATGAAACGCCCTGAAGTAAAAAGACCTAAGAGTGCTTTCGATTTGCCGTTAAGTGCCGCGAGGTAGTTCGTCTTTTTATTTGATTTAATGTCCGCGACCGCCGCGTTGCAGCTACACGGTTAATTCAAAGGCGCCCTAATTTGTGCAACATAATATTTATCAATATTTATGCAGTACTTATAATATTATTCAAATTAATTCAAGGTCTTAGATTCTTATTATTGTTACTTTTAAAAATATAGATTGTCAATACAAATTTTGTTATGATATTTAGTTTAGATTAATTTCATAATGTTGAGAAATGCTTCTTACAAAAAAAGTATACTATGTTCCAGCACGAAGTTATAATAGTATGTAATTGTATATTAATACATAATAATATTTTTATTGTTGCAATTTGCATTAAGGTACAATATTTATTAACAAGCACATATTAATGGTATATTTTAAAATATGGAGTTTAAAGATTTTATTAGGTATACATTTCTATACTATTTTATTAAATTTCAAAATTTGATTTTGTTCATTGATTACATTTTGTGTAAAATGAATTTGTAGAGCACAACTTAAATTTGTTTATTATTACAATAACTGATATACATTTATTGCTGAATAGTTTTAGATAAATTATGAATAAAACGATTTGTTTGGTTTAAAGTTCTTTTTTGTATAATATTCGGATTAAAAAATACTGATTTCTTAGCTCGGCTTGATGTCAGTGATGGCAATATTAATTCGCTAATGATTCAACATGTGAATCATAAT
>NW_023594804.1:0-11919 GCF_014839805.1 Manduca sexta | reverse complement strand
ATTTTCAAGATGGCGGCCGTGGGACAAGGGTGGCGACCCCACAAACTTGGTTTTAGCTTTTAGACTGACCCCCCCTACACTTCAAAAAAATAAAATTGCGTCCTCTAAAAAACGCAACCCCAAATGTAACTTTTCAATGGACTATGTCGTCTTTTGACAATTAAGCTTTGATTTGTCGTCGTGTTATAACTGCAAAAAGACAGTTATACCCCCGTAGTCGGAATAAGGTTCCCAACTTATATGTACGAAAATAGTAAACTTACTGCACTGTTCGTTGTATTTCCATAATCTAGAATATCATCTCCAGAATCCACTCCAGTCTACAAGTAAGGTACGTTTTTGCCTCAATAAATCTGTTCCATCAATTCCTGCTGTATTCATTGTTCGGCACAAAAATAGGGTCGGTGTCTGACATATTCATTAAACGAGTATACAACTGCGACGTAAAAACATCTGCAGGCCTTTATTTTGATGTTTCTATATATAGAATTGTCTGTTTTAGATTAATTCATCTTTATGCTTAGATAATGCTGGGGCCACACTGAGTTCAATATACAGGGTCATTTTAACATTGCGTTACTAAATGATACCACATACTTAGCTACTTGGAAATAACAATTTACCATAAGTTACTTGAGCCGTAGACGTAATATAAAAAAGTGTAAGTTTAGAAGTACTAAATATTACTAAAAAGTTATTTTAATTTTACGCGCCCTAATACCACTACTACTACTTTAATAGAATTCGTCACAGCAACAACATACTTAAAGTCAGAAATACACTCACGCACACGCCATGTTCGTGTTAAACTACAAAATGACCAAAAAATCAGAAAACTATAACCAGGATATTTTGTGAAAATATTCGTTATTAATGAATGATTTTTGGCATAATGTGAGCAAAGGTGAAGACGAATTTATGGTTTCATTTAGTAACGCAATGTCAAAATGATTTGGATTCATTCATACGCTGGGAGTAGATAATGCTGGGGCCACACTGAGTTCAATATAATTAATGATATATACAGTATGTAGAGGAAGGTAATTAATGTGATTAGTATATGTTAAAGCCTCACATATGTCTAAAAGCTTTTGTATTTGTTCGGGGAGGCAATGTAACCTCACTGCACCTGATGGTAAGTGGAGTAGGTTTCAATAGTATGTCGACGGATGAGATATGATTACCCCTCCGCAGTCGAAACAATTATGCCGGCCTTTTGAACTGGATATACATAAAGTCACTTTG
Organism: Manduca sexta; assembly: GCF_014839805.1. Taxonomy (NCBI): domain Eukaryota; kingdom Metazoa; phylum Arthropoda; class Insecta; order Lepidoptera; family Sphingidae; genus Manduca; species Manduca sexta. Next base: position 10,674 of record NW_023594804.1, on the reverse strand, counting down.
ATTCGATAAAATAAGTGATTTAGCGTTGAATAGGGAAAGCTCATAACAAAACATTCGCGTAACTATAAAAAATGGCAAACCTTATATTGACTTCAAATTAAGAGAGGATCGAATTATTAAAGACCGACTGTATTCATAAAAAAATACGTTTCTATTTAATTTCTGACTTAAATCATTTTTTGATACCATAAGCCACGTATAGAGTATACGTGCACCTCTCTTTCATCTAACAAAAGTTATTCATCCCTGGTGGGGATCGAACCCACGACCTTTGGATTAGAAGTCCAACGCGCTATCCTCTGCGCCACAGGGACTCTTGAACGTTTAAAAGAATTAGACGCTAATGTTAAATAATTGATTACATGTATTAAAACCACGTGTATTTTTCATCCATACGCTGTTCCCATACTTATGACATTATTTATCGCTAAGTTACACGAACTTTAGTAGTGGCAATAATAATAATATCAGCCCTGTATTATATACAGTCCCACTGTTGGGCACGGGCCTCCTCTACTACTGAGAGGGATTAGGCCATAGTCCACCACGCTGGCCTAATGCGCATTGGTAGACTTCACACACCCTCGAAAATTTCTATAGAGAATTTCTCAGGTATGCAGGTTTCCTCACGATGTTTTTCTTCACCGTTCAAGCAAGCGATAATTCACAAAGAATACACACACAATTTTAGTAGAAAATTGAGAGGTGTGTGCTCTTGGGATTTGAACCAGCGGACATTAGTCTCGGCAGTCCGTTCCACAAACAAATAGGCTACCACCGCTTTTTGGAGTGGCAATGATTTATCACAACTATTTAATAATATTATAAGGTTTTAAAAGGAAATAATATAGGTACTGATGTTCATAAATTGTTAATGAAACACTACAATCAGTTTTATAAACTAGAGCACACTGATCGTTAATAATTAAAAAACTTAAATTTGCTGGTGGTAGGATATATTTAATATCCGCCCGGATAGCGACCACCGTACACAAGGTGTTAAAACTCGCCATAGTGGCTCACACAAGTGTCTCGCGTTCCGGGATCAGCCTGTGTATATCCGGTTCCAACAGGCCGGCATAATTGTGTCGACTGCCGAGTGGTAATCATCTCTCATCAGTCGACATTCTATTGACCCCACTCCACTGACCATCAGATTCAGTAGGGTCACTATGCCGGGCAATAAAAACAAAACAAATAATGTATAGCAAAAGTGTTTCGCAGTCATGTTCGTATTGAATACATTTGACGAACGTTTGAGTAGTCTAGTCTAGACGCCAAGCCAGCGGTATTGGAATATTTGCGTCGCGAGGGATTCGTCCAACGTCCAATTTATTGGGTCATAAATGTGTTTCTATCGTTAGTCCACTATATTGGCGAAGGGTCTATATAATCTGATTCTTGACGGCTTCCTTATTGTAAAATCTAATTATCATTAAAACAATTTTAGGCCGCATTTATACATATTAGTACCTATATTTTGTTTTGGGTTCTCTTTCGGAAAATGTTGTTGTTAAATATTCTTCAAACCCGTCCGTACTATTTGTTGGTAAAATAAAAACTTTGAATTGCTTTAATTAAATTGCTTAATCAAGGGTTTTAGTTGACAATTGCTTTAACTTTATGTTTGCATAGAAATATGCAGTACAAATGCGCTTTAAATTTTAATATGAAAACAACATACTCCTTCATTGGAAATCGAAAACAGTAATATCATCATCGTTTGTAGAATATTTACAATAATATTAGTTTCCTATTGTTGCGAGTATTGATGTTTGGGTTTAGCTCTCAGCGTTGCCTCCCTTTGTACTAGCTGTTGCTTGGGGCATTGGCGGCTTTAGGGAAGAGGGACTAAACCGGGCAACTTCCGGTGCCTAGTATGGGGCCAGGACCTTTTATTAAGATACCACCTTTTTTCCCCAATAAGATATCTTACTAACTTTTGCGCCCTCCTGGGGCCTCGCGTTTGTTAAGGCTGCCACTGGCGATTTCGTTCGTCTGTAAGTATTTTGATTGCCTCGTTAGCATAGTTGTATTGCGTACGCTGTACGATAACCGCTCTGAGGTCTGGGATTTATAAGACTGAAAGAACAGAGAGTACACCTGTGTATTGAGCTTACACATGCACAATAATATCTCCTGCGCACCTGTCTGATCTCAGCGGATATTGGCCGCCGTATCCGAAATTTTGCTAGAAGTGATTTTATATTTACTTATATGTTTTAAACCATTAAAACCATTTATTTCTCTACACACACATAAATACAACAAAAAGAAAAGTATAAAACAAAAACACACACACACACAGTTAACAATACCAGGCACACAACGGATTCCTTGCATGATGTGTGGTAGAAGGGATACCAGCTCAGTATACGTTGTAAAACAGCACTGATTTTGATAGGAAAAATTCCATTAGAATGAGTATTCTGGATAAAGGAGCAAGTGTAAGCTTTGCTTCCCTTTGCTGGCAAAGGGGACGTCAAAAAATATAATAATTTTGCGAACGTAAAACTTGATCGGCCTCTCAACCCCATTCCACAGTATAATTGGGGAAATGCGACCGACAGTTATCAATCACTCCTGACCTGCGCAGTTCTGTTCACCATTAATGTAAATTCGCGTTACGTTTAAATACGTTGTATGATTTACATTTATATTAAATGTTAATGGGTTTGTTTGGTCTGAATACTGATTGACATATTGCTTTTGCTTGCGACTCCGTCCGTGTTCTCTAGGAGTTTGTCAAGCGCAGTGATATAAATACAAATCATTTATTCGCATAACACCATGACGCAAACAAATTACAAACGAAATAAGGAAATTATAAAAACAAGAACAAATATGACATTAGCACGAGTACACATAAAAGAAATAACAATGAAAAACTAAATAAAAAAAACAAAGCAAAGATATGATGCGCAGTTCACCTGTTCCGCCTGGCCAATGATAAAGAGAAATACAAGAAGCTGACGGCTATCTTTGAATAATGAAGAGGCACGTAAAGAAGAAGATCCGCAGGGCTTTCTAATTTAAATCGTGTTGCTACTGGTTATTAGTCGTCACGCTTATAATCAGGCGAGCGACTTGGCGGCACATATCACGCCTCTGTCCCTGAAGGGGTGGGCAGAGGTGCATCCAGACTTATTGCTGTGTATTTCGTGTGATGTTTTCATAAGTGTCGAGCTATTGCTATATCGTTAAATATAATATTAAGATATAAAAACGCACTCTAAATAGCGCCTTATGAAAAACAATGAGCACCACGTAAATATTTCCTTTTATTTATGAAGTAGTGAAGAAGAAGGGTTGGAAATTTTTTATCAGAATAATAATCCAGTACACTATCCCACAGCTGGGACCAGGCCTTCGCTACTACTAAGAGGGTTTAAGCCTCAATTCATCACCCTGCCATTAAGGGTCGGCAGCGTTCATATACCTTTGAAATTCTTACTCTGTATTTTTAAGAACTTATGACGCTTTCCTCACGAATCTATGTTTTAATTTATTGTGATAATTGACTAAGAGTAACTTCGAACTTTGAATTTGGTATTTAGAATCTGCGAACTTTCGTTCTTTGTTTGGTAGTCCATTAATCTACACTACCAAGCTATGGTCAATGCTTGGGGTGCTAGGTCAGGAAACCTCCTCGTGGTGCACCCTGGGCAACGGCGCGTCAATCAGACCGATCAGGCTGATCTGCGCGCCGGCGAATATCCTGACAATGAGGTGGTTGTCGGTCGTCGCCTATTGCGGCTATCGTCGTCTCGTTTAAGTGACGATTGGTCCGGAGGGCCCATCTCAGGCGGCTCCCGGTTCTGTCCGGGGTATCGACGGGCTCGGTGTGCGCTCACCCCGCCCCGAGCAGGCAGTGGGGACTCTCTCCCATTGTCGCCGTCGTAGATCGTAATCCGGTATGGAGGTCTGTGGATATGTCTCGCGCTCCTGCCGGACCGAGGGTCTTGGGTTAACCGCCCGGACCGCGAGGAAGAAAACCTCTATAAAAAATTACCCCGAATCCCAAGCGGCGGCGCACCGCGAGGGGATGCATGGCCGATGGGTAGTTCGGTCTCGAGTGCGACCCCGCCAGAGTACCGGCCGACACACTGTGCGGGTTACGCTAGGCTTACCCAGGTACAGGGGCACTGCCTGGGCGGACCACCCTTTCCCCATACTCGTGGGAATCTCATGGATACGAACATTTTAAAACACCAACAACAAAATTGACGAGATTGCCTACTCCGGTTCCGGACCCGGGGCTGGAGGGGCGGAGGCCGAAGGGAGCAATCCTGACGACGGAAAGATGGTAGGAGGAGAGAGAGTTGAGAAGTTGGGGCGCACAGCCCCATGAAGTTACAGTAGGTGACGTCGAATTTGCGGTTCCGACTTCTGTCGTTGAGCCCGAAACGAGCGGCATAAACACGAGGCGCCGTAGCGAACGGCTCTGGGCTAGAAGCAGAACGTCCTCGGTGAGGTCACGGTCTCATCCATCCAGTGACTCGGAATGCGGAACAGACACCGGCCCGTCTTCAAAGACAGGCAAAGCACGGCGTGACCTAAACACGCAAAGACGGCAAGCTCAGCGGATGCAGCTGGACGAAGAAGTGGAGGAGCGGGTCCAAGAGTACCTCAAAACCTCAGTGGACCACAGCATACCGACGTTAGAGCTGAAAGAACCGAGGGTAATCCTTCGACAGGATCTTACACACTGTGGCAAGATCGTGAAACTGATTGTCCGCAAATCCGGCAACCTGAAGGGCACGAGACAAAGAGCCTTGAACTCTGTAGTTGAGACGATTACCAAGTATGTCAATCAACCACGAGCGACGGTACTATCTCGACTTGAGGAAGAGACGAAGGCGCTAAGGGACCACAGCGCGCGTTCTCGAGACGGCAATGAGTCGGATGACGGACGAGAACGCCTCCCTCCGACGGCGTATTGAGGAGTTAGAGAAGGCTCTGTGTGCTCGACCAGCCGAAGACGCCATAGAGCGGCTGGAAGCCCGCTTGCAGGCCAGACTCGAGTCAACCCTCATGGGTCCGGCTCAACGACCTCCCTTGGCCCATGAAACCAAAGCTGCGCAAGCGGAGCTCCCAGTTCAAGGAGGATTCATTGGTGGGCAACCTCAGTCCACCACAAGCAAGGGCAAGGGTAAAGCAAAGGGCAGTAGAGCCTCCCAACCTGCTCCACCTGTGCTGACACCTGCCAACGACCCGTCGAGCGTTGTAGTTGCTGGGCCACCTGGCGTAAAAGCTGCCAAACAAGTCGTGGCCAAAAAGGGGACCCAAGGCGAGAAGCGCGCCGCCTCGGCGCGCGCACCACAGAACGCCAAAGCTCCGCCGAAGACCAAGGGGAGGGGAAAGAACAAAGCCTCCTCCTCCCCTGCGGAGCAAACTCCCCACGAACCCCGCCCACTACCACCGGCCCCCGAGTCTATGGACACGGCCTGGACCGAAGTGGTGCGCAGAAAGAAGAAGGCCAAGTCCGGTGCAGGAAAACCCGCAGCATCGCGACAGTCGACAAAGCGCCCTGAACCGAAACTCCGGCCGCCGAAGTCAGCCGCGGTTGTCATTTCACTGACACCGGCAGCCGTTGAGAAGGGACTGACATACGCAGGTGTTCTTACGGACGCCCAGCGGCGAGTAGACCTGTCTGGTCTGCAAATAGATAGACTCAGGCCTAAATATGCAGCCACGGGTGCCATGCTATACGAGGTGCCCGGGGCTGAGTCCGAGCAGAAGGCCGATTCACTCGCCGCGCGGCTGAGGGAATGTTTTGGGGACTCGGGGGATATCGTTGTCTCACGGCCCACCAAATGTTCGGAGCTGCGAATCTCGGGGTTGGACTTTGCGGCCACCTCCGAGACAGTAAAGGCGGCCTTATGCAGTACTGGCGGGTGTGCTGCGGAGGCGGTAAAAGTAGGGGAAGTCCGCCAAGATAGATCTGGCATGGGTGCCGTCTGGGCCAAGGTGCCCACCAAAGCGGCCCAAAAGATAAAGGCGGGTCGTCTAAAAATAGGCTGGGTCGTGGCGCGAGTAACCGTCCTCGAGGCGCGGCCTATGCGCTGTTACCGCTGCCTCGAGACGGGGCACGTGCGAGGAAGCTGCGACGGTTCTGCAGATCGTAGCGAGTTATGTTACCGCTGCGGCAAGCCGGGCCACAAAGCCCGGCAATGCGGAGACAAGCCAAACTGCGCTTTATGTGCCGCAGCTGGTAAGCCCGCCGAACACCAAATTGGTTTGGAAGAAGTGTGCTGCCTCCTCCCAGAAAACCCGGCGTCGCCCGCGCAGAAGACCGGCTGCTGCAGCTGAGGTTCCGTCCCAGCCGCAGGCAGCGAGCCCACCGCAACCAGTGGTGGCCGAGATGGAAGTAGAGGAAATCGCCCATCAATAATGGAGTTTAGATTCCTCCAGGCGAACATAAACCACTGCGCCCGCGCCCAGGACCTGTTGTCCCAAAGCCTGGCGCAGTGGTCGGTGCACGTGGCCGTGGTCGCCGAATCAGTATTTTGTCCCGCCCCGCGATAACTGGGTCGGGTACATCGACGGGTCGGTGGCCATCATCACCCAGGGTGCCGCTGGCTCCCCGCCCTTCGCAAAAGTCGAGAAGGGCCAGGGATGCGTCGCGGCTCTGTTGGGGGACTTGTGGGTAGTAGGAGTGTATTTCTCCCCCCTTGGCCGAGTTCGAATCTTTTCTTGTCCGGCTGGGGCCCTGGAGTTGAGCAAGGCCAGCCTCACCAGGCGATCGTCGCCGGCGACTTCAACGCGAAATCCGTGGTCTGGGTTCGCCGGCGACCAACGCTCGCGGTAGGGTCCTGGAGGAATGGGCGATTTCCGTCGGCCTGGCCGTCCTGAACAGGGGGTCTGTGGACACGTGCGTGCGGCACAACGGCGGGTCCATAGTGGATTTGTCGTTTGGGAGCCCCGCCGTCGCACGTCGTGTCCAGGGCTGGAGAGTCCTAGTGGGCGTGGAGACATTGTCGGACCATCGTTACATCAGGTTCGACGTCTCCGCGTCCTCGAGTATCCGGCCCAACAGTGGTGGACCGAGTGCCCCTAATCAGGACGGCCCGCGGTGGGCGTTACGGCGCCTCGATAGTGAGGCCCTAGGGCTGGCCGCTCTGGCAGTGTCGTGGCTCCCCGCGCCGCAGGGTCCGGTGCGGATCGAGCAAGAGGCGGAGTGGTTCGGGGTGGCAATGTCGGATGTTTGCGACGCTGCCATGCCCCGGGCCCTCCGTCGTCCTCCGCGGCGGCAGGTGTACTGGTGGTCGGCGGAGTTAGCGCAGTTGCGCGCGTCTTGCGTGGCTGCGCGCCGTCGATACGCCAGGCATCGCCGTCGCCGTATCAGAAGCAGCACGCACCAAGACCAGGAGCGGCAGCTCTACGAGCTCTACATGGAGGCGAAGAGAGCGCTGCGGGTGGCCGTGCATAAGGCCAAGGTCGCGGCACGCAGGGAGTTTCTGGAGACTCGACGCGGACCCGTGGGGCGCCCCTACAAATTGGTAATGAATAAGCTTCGTCCAGCGGCGCCCCCGCTGTCGCAGAGTCTCCGGCCAGAACTACTGGCCAACGTCGTCGCGGCCTTGTTTCCGGCCACCGAGGATACCACTCCTCCATCGATGGCGCCACCGGAAGTGGCGTCATTAGAGCTATCGGCAAGGGATATTCCGGAGGTTTCGCCCGCGGAAATGCGGGCGGCAGTGTTCGCGGCTGAGGGGTGGCAAGAACACCGCCCCGGGTCTCGACGGCATCCCAGGGAAAGCCTGGGTGCTAGCCCTCGAGCACCTGGGGCCGCGGCTCCGCAGCCTGTTCTCCGCCTGTATGGTGCAGGGCGTCTTCCCGGCGCGTTGGAAAACCGGGAAGCTCGTCCTGCTGAAGAAGGAGGGACGACCCGCAGAGTCGCCGTCGGCCTACCGACCCATCGTGTTGCTCGACGAGGTCGCTAAACTCTTCGAGCGCGTAATCCATGCTCGCCTCGTCGAGCACCTCGAGAGGGTCGGTCCAAACTTGGCCGACTGTCAGTACGGGTTTCGGTGTGGACGCTCTACCGTCCACGCGATTCTGCGGGTCAAGTCGCAGGCGGAGGAAGCAGTGGCCAGGGGTAAAGTCGTTATTGCTATTTCATTAGACATCTCAAATGCGTTCAATTCGCTCCCCTGGCCATGTGACATCAACGAGGCACTGCGGTACCACGTGGTGCCGCCCTATCTTAGGCGTCTGGTGCACGCGTACCTTCTGACAGGTACGTGGTGTATCCGGGCGCCGACGGGTGGCACCGGAGAGCAATGACGTGCGGTGTCCCGCAGGGGTCGGTTCTAGGCCCCTCTTGTGGAACATCGGCTACGACTGGGTGCTCCGTGGTGCCAATCTCCGAGGCGTCGGCGTGACGTGTTATGCGGATGACACGCTTGTCACGGCGACGTCCAAGACCTTCCAGGATGCCGCGATCCTGGCGGCGGTGGGCACCGGCAATGTAGTGAGCCGAATCCGGCGGTTAGGTTTGAAGGTGGTTTCGAGAAGACCGAGGCCATTTGTTTTCACGGGCCTCGGAGAGGGCCGCCGGCCGGTGCCCACATCGTGGTTGAGGGGGTGCGGATTCCCATCGGCAAAAATATGAAATATTTGGGTTTGATTTTGGATAGCCGGTGGGATTTCCGCGCCCATTTTGAGAAGTTAAGGACGAGATTGTCAAGGGCAGCGGGCGCTCTTTCTAGCCTGCTGCCCAACCTGGAAGGTCCTGGTATCCCTTGCCGAAGGTTGTACCACGGGGTCGTGCGGTCCATGGCGTTGTACGGCAGCCCGGTCTGGGCTGACGCCCTAGGGAGGCGATCTGTCGCCCTCTTGCGGGGCCTCAGCGGGTCCTTGCGCAGCGGGCCATACGGGCGTACCGCACGGTCTCGTACGAGGTGGCTTGTCTTTTGGCCGGATTCCTGCCCTGGGATCTGGACGCCAAAGCTCTCCGACACGTTTCACTGGAGGGAGGAGGCGTTCAGGAACGGGCAGCGTCCGGCCCTGAAGGAGGTGGAGGCCAAAGGGCTTCCTTACGGCGAGCCGCCGTGGAGGAGTGGCGTCTTAGGCTGGAGGCCCCGTCAGCGGGGCTTCGGGCCGTCGCGGCAGTGCGTCCTGTCTTTGCACAGTGGCTAGACAGGCGCCACGGCGCGGCAATTTAGATTGACACAGGTGCTCACCGGGCATGGGTGCTTCGGGGAGTACCTGTGTCAGATAGTAAGAAAGGAGGAAAGCGCCGTGTGTCACCATTGTGACAACTGCCCGCGGGATACGGCCCAACATACGTTGGAGTTTTGCCCAGCCTGGGACGATGAGCGCAGCGCCTCGTTTCAGTCGTCGGAGGAGACCTCTCGCTGCCGGCTGTGGTCGCTTCCATGGTCGGCAGCCCGGAGGTTCGGCGTGCGGTGGCCCACTTCTGCGAGGTGGTCCTCTCGCAGAAGGAGAGTGCCGAGAGGGATCGAGAGAGGGAGGATCCCTCCCGCCGTCAGAGGAGACGTAGGAGGCGCCGGGTGGACGACTGACCGGCGTCTTCCGCCCTGTGGAATGGGGGCGTTTGGAGAATTCCACCACGGTATCCCCTGCCTGTCGTAAGAGGCGACTAATAGGGGCCACGAAGGGGGTCGTCGGCGGGCAGCAGGGGCTGTCCGCCCTAGTGCATTTCTGTGCATCCTTTGCACATTTTTCGGTTGACCCCGGGATGGACGGCAGTGTGTAGTTGGCCTCACGCTGCCGTAGACGCCGTGGGCGTCCTTCGGTGCACGGGGCTTCTGAGCCCCCCATAGGAGACGGGCCGCAAGGCGGCACCGCGCAGGGCGGCTGCGGTCGCAGGCTAGACACTTCAACGTCAGAGGAAGCCCGCAGCCGTCCCTAATGCGCCGAAGAGGGCCACCGCGGAGTTTTAGCTGGTAGGCCGTGCATAGGTTAAGTTGTATATAGGGCTAGGGACTCGGCCCGGCGGTCGCCCGTAGGTCACCATCAAATCCGGGCGGCTCAACGCCGGGCCGTCAGGCACGGTTACCCCAGCATAACTGCTCAGTCGCCCCCACGAAGGCTGGGCGGTAGTAATAAGGCACTTTCTCCGCGAAACCAAAAAAATGGTCAATGCTTGGTATCACCGCATCATACATAGCTCTTGATACATGAAAGACTTATTACACTAGTAAATAAGTTGTAAACTCTGTAATTAAGATCATTCTGTATAGTAATTCTAGATGGTCTATTTAACTCTGATTAATGCCCTTAGGAATTTCTTCTTCTTCTTGAAACTTTTAATGCCCTTAGGAATTTCTTTTAGTACGATGACTTTCACTTTTAACATCACCGTTTCAAAATGTTTTGATATACCAAAACCTAGGTTAGCAACTGACAGATAAATTTGAGAAAATTAGCTTTTGCTGCGGCTTCACCCACGTGAAGGAATTTTTCGTGATATTTTACGAATTACTTGATATGTATCATTATATTATGACCTGATTACACAAAAAATCATTATAAATTGTAGCCTACGTGTTATTCTGATGTATAACCATATTACTGTATAGTTTCATCCAAATCCGTTCAGTAGTTTTTCGTGAAAGAGGAACAAACGTACATCCATCCTCACAAACTTTGCATTTATAATTTTAGTAGGATGGTTTTAAACATAAAGCTTGAGGATAATTCGTT
>NW_023594803.1:0-11931 GCF_014839805.1 Manduca sexta | reverse complement strand
TAAAGAATCGTGTAAATTTATTTAAAGTTTACATTACTGTATTACTTTATCAATTAAACAAAAATATACCTGAGTTTCCGAGGATTTGAAAATTCTGGATTCAATGAAGACTCGCTTCATGACGCAATAGTAAGGATAATATTATTTCTAGTTTCATCTCTGTTAAACGTTAAGAAATAAAATAAATTTTATTAAATGTCCTGTAACTAGTTTATTAGAAGACTAAAATAAATAAATAACACACGTTAAGTTGATGTATCTCGATGCTTTACTGTCGAGTACAAGCCACTGACACGGCTCAAGTGGTCTGGGAATACAGTGAGACATATTGTCTGATATGACTATCATTGTTATACAAGTACGTGGCTACAGTCATCGGGACCAGCTAAATTATATTCACAAAACTTTATATTCTCGAAATTGTGTTTAAATGAGAGTAGTAGCGATAATATTGATTTTATTACTTGGCTAAAATTCTACCTATCTACTTATTTACTGTATCTTTTATTATAAATTTATTATATTCCAAATACAAGACTATAGTGTTGCCACCAAATAATATTGCGACATTTAGAGCTGTCATTACCATAGTAGTACCAGTGAATAAATGCGGTCGATGCAATCGTGATTGTGCTAATGCAATGAATGTATTTCTACTAACAAAAACGTGAAAGGTTGTGAAGATGATTGTATATTTGAATGATTGTTATTGGTTAACACATTAATAACTGAATAGATGTATTTTGGTACATAAATTTGATCTTGGAGTAATATTGGACGGTCGTTTGTAAAAAACAATGGGATATTTGTTCTGAGGAAGGACAGCAGTTCCGATCCGAAAACAAAAGGTAGTAACTTTGACACATGTCAATGCGTTCTGTAATTTTTTGATATTTAATACCATTTGATCTTTCATTATAATTTCGTTTTGCATCGATCCAGCATGAATCTTCATAAATTTTCCATAACACATGCAACGTTATTTCTAATTTTACGAAGAACATTCGCGTGATGCGTTCATTGACGTAAATCTACTTCCCAAATTAGAACATGCTCTTTAAAATGGTTACAACACAATATATTTTGTGTGTGGCTTCAATAAATTATTTATTTTGATTTAATAGTGTTTAAAATCAGACGAAACAAAATTATAGAAATAAAAAAATAGTTTTAACATTATTTTAGAGTAAAGCAAATAAAATGGAATACCTACATAAGTACCACGGGGAGTGTAAAAGTGACAGAGCTGCGACTAGTAGAGAAATAAAATACTAACTCTTTGTTAATAATAAAATTATGTTAGCCCTGTATTATACTATACTGTCCCACTTTTGGGCATGGGTCTCCTCTAGTACTGAGAGGGTTTAGGCCTTAGTCCATCCTGGCCTTGTGTGGGTTGGCAGACTTTATATACCTTAGAAATTCTAATAAAGTACTTAAGTATGTAGTTTTCGTATGATGTTTCCTACAGCGTAAAAGCAAACGATAATTCACATAGAATATAGACATAACTTTAGAAGAGTCGAAGATTCGTGCTCTTGGATTTTGAACTGTTTGTAATTTGAAACCTTTGTCACGGTAGTCCATATCACTTCCAACCCAAGCTGGGCTTTTCCGAAGTCTTAATTGGTAGTTAGACTGAGTTAGTTACATGAAATATGAAAAATAGTAAAGAGCCGTAATGCAGGTATAGCTATGTTTGTCATAATTTTAGTAATTAGAACGAAACTTATAATAAGTAGTGACGTATTCGATGCTACTTTGACAAGAAACAATACATTATAATAAAATTTACAGATGCTGATGTCGCTGAAAGTCACGCAAACACTATTAGTTGTTTGACACCTAATGCTTATTTTTCATATAAAAATCCATTCGATATACTTAAATAAAAGTTGAAACACAAAGATTTACTAAGTTAAAATATCCCCCGAGACGAGATACTAAAAAAGTTAGCAATGTTTTAAGTTCTTAGAATACAGAAGTCATGAACGCGATAACCTTTGGAAGTCTTCATAAACAAAATATATTATAGTTTACGATTTATTTATTTATTAAAAAAATCGCTCATCTACTAGTTGACAATCCCTTCTCGATTTTAAAATTGATAAAATAATATTACCGGAGTATCTTATAGTAGATTTAAACTATCACTGTGCCTGCGATAAATTCCAAACAATTTATTCTTATAGGTAATTCAATTCTTGCTCTAGTGTGTTGTGAGATAAAATCAAAAACATTTTACCATTTTGTACTCAGCATCAGCCTGGAGTCTGAAGTTTATGCCCGATATGCCGATAGCCTCGCCCCCTATCATATCATGAGACAAAGTACGCACGGCGAAAAGTGGGTGCAACAATGCGTCTCTACCCACTACTTCGGGGATAAAAGGCGTGCACGTGTGTATTAAAGTACATTTATAAAAAATCATTCTTATATTTAAGTAGTATTTTGTTAGATGACTAACAACCCATCACAGCTATAATACAGGGTATGTGGAATATTAGATATATCATACAAGCTGTGTGCAATGTTATGATACGTCTATTGTTTCAGTTAATTATAACAAGCATTAGGCGTTGTATATTTAGGCTATATTAATTTTAGAAAGGTCTTATACCATTAAGTATGTCCAGTAGATGCAATATACCGTATATAATAACAACTAGATACCAGACTTTTTTAATCAATCAGCAATTCATCAGTCTATTATTAAAAGTAAAATTATCAGATAGTAGTTTAATGCAAAAGGATTGTTCATTATTTAAATTATAATAGCGGAGTTCAAGACAGTTATTAAAAAAAGATTATTAATATAAATCAAAATACCAGCCATTCATCACACAACATCAGAAATTGAATGCCTAAAAATAATTTACTTTCGTGAAGTATTAGCACTCAATATCTATTAGTTTTTTTGTTATATCGAATGCCCTAATGGTTTTTGTATAATAAGTCGCTGCCGCAATCAGACAAAACCAAGTAGTAAAACAGAGTACATTTTAACTAATTATCCAAATACATATGAAATATGTAATGTGTGTGATGTTTGGAGTTAACTAATTCTAATTTAAATTGTTCTTCTCTGCAACTAATACATATATAGCCTGTGCCATATCTAAATAATTAAAAACGTAAGCATGATAACAAGAAAATAAATACAATTGTGATTTGTTTTTAAAAGTAGTGAAGTTACATTTATTTTATTTACGAGACAAATTTATATTTTACGCAGCTATTATCAGTAAGTTTGTTTGCGTGAACAAATTATTCTTTATCTTATACTTTAACTCAAGAACCATAACATAAAACATCACAATCAAACCTGGGGTAACTTTCCCAATGTCAATGTGGTATGGTTAATTACCTTTTAAGTAGATCTATAAACATATTGAACACTTAATTAATATTTTTAAGACATGAGAGTTTCCTTCAATGTGAGATCCTTTTTCGTTGAGTATTATCAAAGTCCATGAGTCTTGGAAATCGGTTACCATCAATCAGACTATAGCCGCCATACCCATAAAAATAATTAGTTCCTAATTCTACGGGGCTGATTGATATGCAGCACGAAATATAGAATAAGTCCTAATCTTATATTTATGCCGAATACAGGTCAATATTATAATGACAGTCCTCGTTAGGTGAACGATAAGTTTTCATGTACTCTATCTCGTTACGTGGTATAGATAAGACCTATGAGTATCAATCACAAAAGATACGTGACGTTCTTTCAAAACAATAAAGCATGGTTATCAGAGTTTTTGTTTTGAGGTTGGTTTCTCTGACTATATAATATGATTTCTCTCTAAATAGTACCAAGAACATATAAAACCGACATTGTAATATACCATAAAGCATAATACTCTAATGTACACGCATGTGTGTAATTAGGTTGAATAAAAAACGATTATAAGGCTTAATATCACACGTTCAATCATATATAGTATCGTGAGAAACATGTTAAAGCAATATGTAACAAATGAACACCATCTCGAGATACAAGACTGTATAAACTTAAATAGAAACTACAAATTATACTTAAATCCTGTACACGAAACCGTTAATTATTTACGTCATTCAAATGTAAATTAAATAAATTTGAATCCTTAACGTCCATAGAAATATAAAATTGTGAACTATAAGAGATATTTTCAAACAAAATTAATACAACCTAGTTGCTAAGGCTTTATGAATTTTACTAATTTGAATATGTATGTTATTAAAGAAATTCTGAAATGGCGTTAACAAACTGACGTGGTAAGTAACCGGAGACATAAAACAAAACAGTGTCAAGAACGCAACATGTAAATTGATTTTGCCTTGATATTCATACCTGTTTGTGTCGCAACTCAATCAACTTAACTGTAATGGCGTATTATATACTATAACTTCCTTAGTCCAGAACATAATCACAAAAATACTATCAACTCAATTTAGTTTCGTCTAGTCACATCACTGTTAAGCCTTAACGTACGTGTATTTACAGCAAAACAACTTATAGCAATGAGTCATGTGGTCTTGTCCGTATATTTATCTCAATTACGTAAAGTTATAGTTCTAAAGAACTGGTTTCTGATGACATTGACGTGCATTGTCTTCGAACATCTTAAGTAAACAGTATGTTGTTTTGTTCTCAATTTATTGATGATTCTGAATGGTATTTACCTTTCGTCTAAAGATTGTGTACTGAGGTTATTAGTTATAAATACATTTAGGTTGATCAGTATTATATGTTACATTTTCCATGTTAAATTTGTCTGTGTTTGGAATTTGTAATTTGTTATGGTTGCACACTATCGCTGCTCACGGAAATTAATTCGCAGAGCGGTGGATGTACCGGTGCACCTCGCATGTTCTTTCGAGAGTATACGTATGAATTTATATTATATTATGTTTGTATTAAAATGTCACGAGTAAGTAATAAAACATTTAATAATTCCTTTGTTCGTTAATGGTTACCAATTTTCAAAGTATTACGCATCGCATTGCAGTTGTATGAAACGAAGTCCAATTATATTAATTACTTTATAAAGCACTTAACAAAATGACACTGACTAGCCAATGTTGCGCGTGTGACCGTATTTAGAGCCAAGTATTGTAGTAATTTTGTGTTACAAATCCAAAATACTTGCAACGCGCGTCTTTTATTTCTCCTACCGATAAACGTATAATACCACTGAAGATAACACTATCACAATTTTGTTAGAAAAACAAACAAACCAAAAGCTAAGTCAACGTTGTTGTTCCTGGCTATCCTGGAGTCAACACGTGGTCCATTCCGAAACACTATCACTTTCGATCACAAATGCAGTTAACAGCTGGAGCGCGTGGTACGCTACCCGTGGCCACGATCACGGTTTGACAGCAGCGCGGTGGCGGCTGCGCGGGCGCATGCAACCGAAGGTGTCGACATCACCGAGAGAGGGAACCAGCCAACTGGTAGGTTCGTTTCCTTCCCACTCGCGGCCACCCCGCCTCACGCTTGAGACCGACGCGCCATCAGCTGCTGCAAGTGGTCGACCTTCTACATCCACCATTATTGCTAATAAGCTCGTCTTTTGCAATAACACGCTGGAAATTTCCTCCTTGCGCCATTTATGTCGGTTTTAGTTTTATTTGTTCGGTACCAGCCTATAATAGTGTACTTGTGTGGGATGAATGAAGATGAAGGTTGAAAATCAATATTGTTTTGTGAAACTCAGCATATGCGTTGTTCATTTATAATCTTTGAGTATATATTAATGCGAAATGAAAATAAATATAAGGTCATTGAACTTAGGCATTCTTGATATAGTATGACAGTATGCACATAAATAAATATGTTTAATAAGTAATTCACAATCATTCCCAATTTTATCACTAACAAGGGCTGATCGTGTAAATAAGATAAAACTTATCCAGCAGATATAACTAGACTGAATGGAGAATTAAAATATTACCTTCTTTATATTATTATATGCAACTGCAATACCTATTTAATTCGATCGTATTATATTTTATCCGATGATTGAAAAATCAACTCTAAGTATACGACAATAGTTATTATGTCATTCTATGGTATCGGATGTCATTCGTCTGCGTTGATCATTTACGCTTATCTATCCGTATTATATTATAATGTATGCATGTACTAATAGCCAAATGTACCAGTGAATGTCAATGTAATACATTTAGTTACTCATTGATTAACACTTTAACGTGGCATATTATAGAACAGATAAGAATTTGTAAACCGCTATAAAAAGCAATTCATTATACAATTGCGAAGATTAGATAAGATAATATGTGCAAACGTTTTGTAATATTATAATATACCAGGTAGGAACTTTAAAAATAAACCACCACACACATCTTAATTCTAAAGAAGAGACGAGCAAAAAATGTACAAACCTCACAATGGAAGTATTCACAAAAAATCTTACTTAAACGTGACTGGGTCGACAAACGCTATGCCGAATAGACGAAGCATAAAGTTGCTTGAACCTTCGACGTAAACAAACGTCATATCTTAATCCAAAGAGTTTATTGGATACGATTACTTTAAACAACATTTAGATTGGGCCGTTGGATTCAGGTGAAATCGCAAAACTCAAAATTTCCGAGAACTTCAAATATCGGTGAGATAAAAAGACTCGTATCTATAAACAATAACAACTTTATAGTATTGGTTCAACAGCAAAGATAGTCAAATTATTGAAAATTATGCTCGAATCTAAAACTTGACGATTCTTTGTGTTAAATTTATAAAATCAATTTAATTTTATGCAGTACCTATATTTCTAGTTTGTAGCTAGTATAGATGTAAGAAGACCATGATCGTCTGTAGTACCACGCATAATGAATTATAAACTTCCATCCGAATGCAATTAAAAATAACTATCATATATTTAACATTAGTTGTTTAATTTAATAATACTTTTGGTATTTGATTAAGAAGCCATTTGTCAACAAAGAAACACAAACTAAAAAAAGGCAATATATCAGAAAAAATGTGTTCCATTCTATGATTGACGTCATACTATTTCCACGCATCATTATCAATAAAACATGAATCAGTCTGTCTTTATATTACTAATATGATTCAGGATCTCAAAACAATGATATAAAATCAAGAGATCATATGCCATCAATTTCATAAATGCATTTGCATTCGATAAAAAAATATAAATTATGTAAATTCTGGAAAATTAAGAGCCTTAATTTACATAGTTGCTATTTTGATTTAATATACAGGATCAGAATCTTGACAAAAATAACAACAAATTTTCTCACGCAGGCTATTGGGTTCATCCCACATGCTGCGTAAGAACAAAGTACTTTTATGTAGATACATTTCGTTACTGTTTAAGAATAAGACAATTACTGTTTGATATGATATCGCATTTGTTGCGTATATACCGTAGATACCACAGTACATAAAATATCATTCAAAAATCCCATATTCAATTAAATTATTAACAGCTTTAAAGTATTAACGATAACTTTTATTAGTCATTAGGAACGTTAAGCTGAAACCGTATTTAGTGTAATAAATTTTTATCCGCATAATAAATACCGCATTCACTTAAATGAATGTCCATTGACTCTACCAGGCTTGGTTTTGATAAATCTCGTTTACATATTGATATTGCATTTATTTTTAACATACTGTCATCATCTGGATGCACGCTTAGTGGTGTTGAATATCAATTAACAACTACGTGGAATACAAATTCATTACTTTCGTTAATGGCTAGTATGGAGTAAAACGCGAAATAACATTTATATTTTCTAGTATCGCTTTCCTTTGCTTTTGCATTTGTTATAAAAATGGGCTTTAGTTCGTCAGGAGTCTAAATCGAGAAATAAAAACAGTTGTTTTATGCTTCCTTTTTATCATCAACTTTACCTATGTTTGGGAAACGATATATTTGTGAATTTTTATAAAAAAGTTTCGCCATTGCGTATTGGGCTGCAGAGACTGTCAAAAACAAAATACCACGGATGGTTATCGACGTGGCGTACATTTAGGTTGCAAAACAAATTTTAAAAAATTTCAGTCAACATGAAAGGTTACATAAAAGCATACACAACAGAACTAAGACAGTAAAAGATTTTGAAATGTTAGTTTTCTCGTTATTTTCTAGACAACCTCAAGATGGATCAATTGTCAAAGAACAAATAACAATGTGTTAACATGGTATTTGAAGTACGACAATACAGACATAAAATATGGCCGTACCTATAATACTTATATAGTATTCTATACCATCATCACATAACTGAAGAGCAATGATGCTGGCTGACGTATATCGCTATTAATATGATAGTAACAAAATTCATTCTCGCAATTATTCAACATACTATATGGAGTAATACGAGTTATTAACGTCGCTCTAAATTGGTGGAACTGCGCTGTACATTTAAAACGTATGTGTCATGTGCAGATATTGAGGATGGGGCTAATGACACGCGTTTTGTTGTTAATATAGTTTATCATGAGTAGGCAAAAATACCTAGGGGTGAAAATTAAACATGTAGATTATTTAGTCGGAATTAGCAATAAATTTAATATCATAATTTTTAATTTCGCTATTTCATCCCTAGATGACGAGGGGAATGGTACAAAATTGTGAATCTAGCATAGATGCTTCTACATTCGAGATGAAGAATCGAATTTATTTATTTGCCTGAAAACTGAATTTTAAATAACAGTTCGGTCAAACGCCCTGTGAATGACCCAAATTTTGTTCTTATTTACCTAATTTAACCGTTACTTCGTATTGTAGTTATTACAATAAGTTTCATTGCATTGTGGAGCATTTTTTTGATTGTCAGCATGATAGTATTCAGGCCTTTAACATACATTTTTTATTTTATGCAAGTCTCATCGCTAATGGTAGTAGGAATGCCTCGGGCCCTACTATTGTTTATTATAAACACAAACTGCACTTCCTATTGTACACACACACAATATCACGCATTTTATCCCCGAAGGGGTGTGCAGAGGCGCAACCATGGCACCCACTTTTCGCCAAGTGTGTTCCGTCCCATGATGTGATAGGGGGCGAGCCTATCGCCATATCGGGCACAAATTCCAGACTCCGGGCTGATACTGAGCAGAAAAACCCAAATATCACTTTGCCCGACCAGGGATTCGAACCTAGGACCTCAGAGCGCTGCCGTACTTCCTATTGTATTTTCTACAAATAACTACTTTCATAATTTTTTCCACAGTATAACCTCTGCTTCTATGTATAATGGATTTTCATGAGTTTGAATAACAAATAATTATAGGTGGTAAGATGCAAACCTATATTTCACAAGAAGATTATCGGTCCACCAAAACACGAATTTAAACATCTGTATTTAGCATGTCTGGAAACGTGACTGGTTGAGATACTAAATTGATTGCTAATATCGAGTAAAAAGCATCTTCGTGTTTAATTCTAGGCTATAATAAAACTATAAAACCACTTCGACAGTTGAGTAAACTAGTTTTAAAATACATTCTAATTTGTCGCAATGCTGGGTTGCTACTTACATCATCCACAAATATTCTTCATTGGTTTTGCTTGTCTGCCTTTGCAGTCCCCCGAACTGGGAAGCTGAAAATAGTAGATAGATTATTATATATTCTTCATCGTCAACAACATTTTATTCTTGTATTTCACCTAGAGATCTATGATTGGATATTTCCTAGATATACATTTTGTGTTTTTTATGGCGTTAGCTTACGTCAATTGTAAATAGCTACTATGAATATTAATCATTTCTAGCGGTTAAGTTTTTTTTCAAATGCATCGCATTTACGATCAGATAAAGTATACTCATTCTGATCATTGTATAGAACATTTTTTAACGTAATAGCAACGGTTGTCCTATAGTAAGAAGTGAACCGAACTTAAGTACCAACAGCTACAGCAGAAGCAGCAACAACAACCAAAGTTTTATGGGAGAGCACTTAGGATTAAGTTAAGTAAGTATTTTTTTCTGAAATGAGACACCTCCAATAGGCCCTCATTAAGTGTTTATGATGCTTCAATAATCTGAAAATATTTCTATTTCAATATATGTCTACTTCTGGAAATTTTACATGTACGCGAACGTGGTCTTAAAAATGCTAAAAGAGAATTTATTTTTAATTTCTTATCAAGAAAAACAGTGAGCCATTATTTACAGTAATATTATCGTTGGCCGGCACACCAACAGAAAGATATCGCGAATATCTTAATTTCAAAAAGTTAATGTACTGCTGTTATCAAGCAAAATATTCAACGCATAACCATACGAGAAAAAACTACTGTTGGTCTTGACTCAGGGATCGCATAGTTTTTGCTACGGGCAATTACTTATCATTAAAATTGTTTGTAGCATTTTACAGTAATTACGTATGTAATTTTATTTTATTTTTATTTTAATAAAATTAAGACGCAAAACAGATTACAATCAAAATTAAAGCTAATTATAAAATATACAAGCATAAAACTAGATTGTATTCCTAAACATTGCGCCCTTATACTAGTCAAATACTTAAAGTGCGGACTAAAATAAATTAAGACTATTAAGTACTGTGTAAAGTAAAAAAAAAATTAAACAAGAAAGTAGCATAATTGTTCCAGTAAACCACAATTTTTCACATTTTTAATCAATTAGTAATCGCTTAATATAACCAACTGATCACATATTAAGTGCTCGAAGTATTAAAATTTGTTGCTTCCAAATTGGCCTCTTCTATAAAGTAACGAAAAAAACAAGACAAATTAAAAACCTAAATATCAGAAACAGAACAATAATGTACGTGTTTCACCACTTTATAGTAGCTAGTGACCGCCATATTGTTATTTTTATGATGTCACCAAACTAGCCACACCCGCCAAATATGAAACTTAGGCATCAGCTATTACTACTGATACCTAATGCCTTTATAAACTCATTGATAAAAATCAATCCCTCATTAAGATAGAGGAGAGCCGCAAAGAAATAATAAAGCTCAAATAGGCTTCCTGTTACGGTATATTAATTTCACTAAAAACATTACCCTTGCTTGTTTGTGCAGTCGAGTAAAACAAATAATATTATTTATAAACTTATGTTACCAACTGAATCTCGTTTAGCAAGTGTCCTTTCTATAGAATTTAGATGATGTTTTAAAGCGGTATTTCTCGTTTACGCGGTGTTGCAATCCTTGAAAGCACTAAAGAATCTATATGTAGTATGTATTATAGTCTATCTATTTTATTATGTACTCAAAGAGATATCCTAAGCAAATTTGTCTAGATTTTGCGGAATACTTCGATCTAGTTTCAAACAAGGTTTGTTAGATTTTTAATTGTTTCTTTCTGAATCAATTAAAGATTATTGTCAACATGGCCTGCGATCACATCAGTACACTCGGTCAACTAACATTTTGTTATAGACCAACGAAGGTAAACGTAAGGAATGGTGGCATTGTATCCTCAATCGTTAAATCATGGTTAAATAAAAACAATGTTCAACGTCATTAACATAAGGAAGTTAATCAAAGCGGTACAACTTTTAAACGTAGTAGCCGTAGTTATGGTTTTAAGTTTTGAATCAATTTTTCATAGCAGATTTAAATTTTAAACATCCAAGACACGCCTACCAAAAACAACACAACCAATTTTATGACATTTTCTGCGAGACAATGACAGCATCCTAGTGCATTTATGCTTTGTAAAGTTGGGCTCTACTATTTTAAACAGGAAATATACTTAACTAAACAGGACCTTTGTAAGGCACAATGGGATAGAATCATGATCAATCATCTTCAAATACCTTAATATAAAGAAATATGTTGGTCAGAAACACCAGACAAGTCTACAAGGCTCATAGGCTTCAGTGGGTGCGGTGCAGTGATCAACGACCGCAGTAATTTAAATGCATGAATATTCTGCAAAATGTGAAGAGTAGCATTTGCATTTAGTT
>NW_023594802.1:0-11935 GCF_014839805.1 Manduca sexta | reverse complement strand
TTACATTGAAGTTTACAATTTTCATTATTTACGATATTGTTTTCATTTTCTTATTGGACCAACTGTCATGTGGCAAGGTTATGTAAGATAATAATATAATGAATTCACTTCAACAAACAAACCTACTATGGAATATGATTGCCGGAATCCTAAAGTTCATTCTTTATCGACTGAGTACTGAGTTAATATTAATAAACATCACTACTCGTGTAAAAATGAAATCACCGTACACAAGTATTTATTTTTGCAGCAAGCACGTATTTTCTCATTTATGGTACAGACATATTATTACATTGTACAAAAAGTGGTAAATTTTTCTAATGTTTACGCGAATGTTAAACATCGAAATAAAATTAGTTTTCGAATTTTAACGCAGTTTTAACATTTTGATTTTCTTTAAATCAATTTAAATATAATTTGTATAATTGTAATATGTAGTTAGATATTATAAATTTGACTTTCCGGACGTCTAACACCTCAGTTCGCCCCGTTACCATCAGATTACCATGAAGGGTTTAATCTTCAAAACGTTGTGAGTAAATTAAATAAAAAAAAAGTAATTTTATTCCGACAAAAAGTGGTTTTGTATAAACTGAAATTTGATTGATGGCTAGTTGCCAGCCTTGGGACATTACCAACGCCAGTCAGAATTTGAAGATACTAAGTATTACCTGGTACATTGCCAAAGTCATTCTAAGCAGCTAATGAGATACATACATTACCTATAATCCCTGAGCCACAACAAAACTTGCCTGCCTTTTACCTTGGTGGCAGAAATGTTAATGAATAATGCCTCTCTTTAATTTTTAATAACCTCTGATTTATAAAATCGACGAAAGCTTAGCTTGGAACAAAACAGTCTGTAGAGACAAAGGTCTGCAAGTTCAAACCCAAAGGCACACACCTCTGAGTGTTCCAAGTTACGTATGTTTATGAATTATTATCGTTTTAACAGGGAAGAGAAAACATCGTGAGGAAACCTACATACCTAAGAATTCTACATTAGAATTTGGTAGTATGGGAAATCTGTCAACCTGTACTAACGTGTTGGAAAAGGTCTAAACCAGTGTTTCCCAACCATTTTTTGGCCATGCCCCACCTTAACATTTCTAAAATTTTTATTACCACCCATCCACCATACATAATTTTTAACCTTTAATAATTGTTTTATTCCCTTAAAAAATATAAATGATAAGTTTTAGGAAGAAATCCCTATGAAATTGTTATCAAAACATCGTAAGTAAAATTTCAAAACATATAATGAAAAACTGAAAATTCTGTTTAAATTGCCCCCTGTGGGGCGTGGGCCCCACGTCGGGAAACACTAGTCTAAACAATCTCGGTAGTAGAGGATACTCATCCAGCAGTAGGACAATATTAATATAGAGCTGTTATTTATTTTTAATATCATAATCGACACAGTAAACAAAAAATATCCAAAAAAAAATATATTCAAAATCGGCATATATTATTTCCAGTTACTATCATGCATGTCTCCAAACCTGCTACTCTTGGATCTCGGAATGGCGATCAGTTTCGCTACAATCGCTTTACCAGATCTGCTGAACGCAAAGGACGGATTGTCCCTGACAGAAACACAGGCATCATGGTTCGGTGAGTCCATTGTGATATTGTATTCATAATTGTTAAATGTCCATGGAAAATTTGATGTTTGAGTTATTATTTTATGAACGCGTCGTCCCGTGATCACATATGCCGTCTAACGCAAAATTAATAGCAGATGTAAAAAGAATTCTGTCAATATTGCTTACTATTTTTATTGTTGTGTTGTTTATATTATGTTGATAATATTTTGAAAAAGCTTATCTAAACAATGCCAATTTAATCAATACTATACGTTCTATATACATATGTAGTTATCTAGGTAAGTTTCTTTGTCATCTACTAAGTCACAACGGAAAGATGTTAATGTGTCAGTAGAAACTAGATAAAATTTACCTTGTAATCTCTTATGGCAGATAAAATTTCGCATACAAAGTAGAGAAAGCAAGTCATAAGTCATAAAATGTAAATAGATAAATAGTCGCAGATTTACAATGATCTCGGATAGCTTTTATCAGAGATAAAATATTGACTGTGAGATAAAAAGAATTAAACAAATACACTGGCATGCGTTAGATATTTGCCCAAGTACAATCAGCCGAAGCAAATTTTATTAATTGCCAATGGTCCCGTCAAACGTTGGTCTCAGATAGACCGCAGTTTATGTTAGCATCTTTTAGGTCTCGACAAAAGTGCCATAGGTATATGATCCAAAATTATTATATGCTTCAAGTCGGAATTAACAAAACTCCGACAATTTTTTAAAATTATGATCGGTTAGATGATTTCGGAGATTAGCGTATACAAAAAATATATATACAAAATCACCCACATTACTGCCGTTGATTTTTCAAAATTATTCTTTGATTAACCTTGTTCTGATTATTAGGAACACAAGAATAAAAGAATCAGTAAAGCCGGTCGAGCCATTTTCACGTGATGCGCATTCATACAAGTGGCAACTGATTTTTATTTAGTACTAGCTTTTGCTCGCGGCTTCGCCCGCGTGAAGGTGTTTTCCAGGATAAAATTCCACTGTTTGATAAAAGTCTTGCTACATATTTTCCCGGTACTTATAGGTTCAAACTAATTTTATGCCCAATCTATAATTTCAGTTCAATCAGTCGAAAATCTAAGAACATTTATACAAACTTTCATCCCTATTTTATCCCCTTAAGGGTAGAATTTATCAAAATCACTTTACTTAGGGGATGCCTACGTCATAGTAGCTTTATGCATGTAAAGTCTTAGCCCGATCCGTCCAATGGTTTGGGCTGTTCCTTGATATATCACTGTCAGTCACCTTTGAGTTATATATTATATTAACAACTGAAGTTAGCTAAAATTGAGTTTCTCGAAGCCGACCACTTATTTATGTACCTTTATGTATTTTGAGACTATGCAATTTTGTCGCATTCGCGATTCACTCACTTTTGTTGAGTTTCAGAACGCGATATTAGATCCTCCAACGCGCACGCGAATTTGAACTTTATGCAGCGGTAATAAATTACAAATTGACTCTCCATTTTATTTAGAAAACGTTTGTATGGGAAATAGAAAAATGCTGTTTTGAGGATTTTCCCGGCAATTATTCGAATTTTTCTCACCTTTTAAACCTTCCCTAGACCTCCACGAATAATTCAAGACCAAGATAAGATAAATCCGTTCAGCCGTTCTCGAGTTTTAGCGAGACTAACGAACAGCAATTGATTTTTATATATATAGATAAATTACGGCAACTGGTTTTGTCTATAAACATAAATTGTTTGGAGTATATCGGGCCATGTTTAGGCCAAATTTACTAACACAGCCAATTGCCGATTGTAATTGCCTGTAAATATTATTTTTACGATCGCAGGTAGTTAGTATTAGTTACTTCAAACTTGACATTTATGTCATGGATTTTTATTAATTTGAATTTTGTCTCGGGGTGAGATAATATCAAGATATCAACTGTATATAAAATTGCCACTTTGTCATCAAATATCCCTAAATAATGATAAACATATACCTATGCTGTAACTGACCACTATTAGATCCAATAGTCTCTGACCAAATTGCATGTGGATTATGTATAAAAGAACTGACAAGGTAACAAGGGCTTCTCAATTTCCCTACTCACTCTTAAAAAGCTGATTAAACCAGTTCCATTTTATCAAATGCGTACACACGAAATTTCTTTTATGATAAGATGTTATTTGCAAATGTCATAACTGTAGTAATTATTCTCTAATTAGACCGTCGCGTCAAGGCAAAGATAATACTTTACACATTTTATCATTTCAGGAAGTATATCGTATTTAACGCAACCTTTTGGCGCCCTTCTGTCTGGACCCATTGTGGACTACTTCGGAAGGAAGAAAGCCAATTTTTTGGTGAACATTCCTCATCTAGTAGCGTGGGTGCTCATGTATTTCGCATGGGATTTACCCACATTATTCATAGCTAACGCCTTGTTAGGTTTAGGCACTGGTGTTATGGAAGCACCAATTAATTCTTATGTTGGAGAAATTGGGTGAGGTAAGAAAGTATATATTTACTTTATTTTATTTATAGCTTTGAAAAAAAGGAAATGGGGTATGTAGAATTGGTAAGACATTATAATTAATTGTAAAGTTCGCATGTTTTGTTCATGCGTAAATGATAAAGATATGACGAGTAAAATTTTTATGAATCCTGCACAAAATTGTTGATACAATACGTATGTAATAAATACTATGTACGTCAATCCCGGATCATTAATAAATATGTATAAATATTCATGAAATATTGTTATTTTATGAATAACAATAAGACATAGTAAACAATATTAAGTTGAATGAATTCTCTAGGTATTCATATATGGAAAAATTTAGACCATTTAAAATTGTTAAACCAGGAATATAATAATATTCAGAAGAATGAATACTTACGTATTTGTAATTAAAAATATATTAAAAAGAAGTTAGACGGTAATAGATCTAACAACATTAATCAAATGATCCCTTGTTTCGAGAGACAGTGCGATTGATTTTAGTGCCTATATAATACTATCTTTTGCTCCTGGCTTCTTTTTAAGTTACACTATATGTCACTAGCTCTTATTACCAAAATAGAGAAATTTAATTAGGTACATCTTAGAAACAAAAGCGAAATTACGATGAAATAAAATTTATCCCGATAAAAATTAATTCTTTCTCAAATTGATTTATAATTGTGGTTTTTAGCGTCCCTAAATCCAATTCATACAACTTGATAGTGTTTACTACGTCTTATTGTTATTCATGAAATAATCTTTTTTAATGCAAATTAATAACTCATTAATGGACGTCAACCCGAGATTGTCGTACATAGCATTTGTTACATACGTATTTTATTCATCATTTTGTGCAGGATTTATAAAAAAAATAACTCGTCATTCCCTTTATCATTTACGTAACAAAACATTCGAACTTCACATTTACTTATAATGTCTTACCATTTCTAAATACCTCATTTCTGATTATTTTCGTAATTAAAACCTTATGGCTGTATATTTTCTCGGGATGAAAAGTAGCCTGTGTCCTTTTCAGGATCTTAAACTATCATCATAGCCAATTTTATCTAAATCCGTTTAGTACTTTTTGAGTTTATCGCGTTCAAACAGATGGGGGACTTTGTTCTAATACTTGTTGATTAATCTCAGTGGTGCTGTACCGAAAGTTCTTCGTAATTTCTAATACCACGACACAAGTCCTATTTCTAATATTGTGAAGTAGGCCTTCGAGTGTGTAAAATGTATGTAAAAATCAGTATCACGAATAACAACAATATCCATCAATTGGCTCGTCATCTATGTTTCCGTTAAAATAACACCAATTTGTGAGAATAGATCTTGCGTAACGATAATAAATTGTATCAATATACACTAATCGGAGCTAAATTATGCCAAATAAACAAGGATTTCGCCAGTTTTTCTACGAATTTGTTTCGACATCCCAATAGGCTTCATCAAGTAAACAATCCTTGAGACGTCAATAGCTTAAATTATTATACTTGCCGAATTCATTATCTTAAAAATATTATGTGCATTGAATTTCAGTGAACCATCAATACGAGGTGCATTGTGTACTGTGACACAATTATTTACTTCAATAGGAGTGCTCTTAATGTACTATCTGGGCACAGTAGTCAGTTGGAGGACGGCATCTCTCATTTGTTTAGCAGCACCACTTGCTTCGATGCTGTTGATATTATTTGTAAGTATTATAACAATATTGACAGTAAATAGTTCAGTTGACGCAATTACGTCGGTTAGAACTAATTTAATATTAAGAAATATACTGGGCATTCTTAATTTATGATCTATAAATTCAACAAGAGGCAAAATTTAATGACAACTTAGTAAATGCAATTTTTCATTATTCTTCATTAAGTAAGAGCTTATAAGGGGTTCCATTAATGTATATTAATTACATTTCAGGTGCCAGAAACTCCAGTATGGCTTTTGTCTCAGGTGCAGGAGAGAAGGTGCACTCAAAGCCCTGTGCTACCTTCGTGGGTGGACGACGCCAGAACACGTTCAAAACGAGTACACCCAACTGGTAGTCTACACAAAGAACTTGAAACGTTGTGTGATTTGCAAGACTGATGATTTGAAAATACTAGATTGTGAACATTTGAAGATTAACAGAATTCAGAGGTAAGCTAAGTAAATATTAACTTTTAAGATGATAGATAAATTAGATAGGTTAGGAGAGTGTGGAGGATAAGGAGAGGATAAGAATTAGAAAGGTCCATCTAAAAATCTAAGGTTCTCATAAATCTGAAACAACCCTATATTTAGCAATGGACACAATGTGTCTTATGATTATAACAATTAAAAAATAGGAGACTATTAATTTACTCTGTCATTTGTTAAACTTTATATTTGAGACTTTTAGAAAGTTTTCAATTTCTTGGCAATATTAAGTAGAACTAGGTGTGGTAAACCTGACAACATACACAAACTCACATGTCGCAATAAATAACGTAACATGAGTTTGAACATCATTGTATAACACTTTAAACAACCTGTCGTTTACATAAGAGGATAATGTACCAAATGCTAAAGAGAAAGATTTACTTATTATAAATTCAGGCCATCAGCTGACTTTTCGTAAGTGCTGCTTTAGATAAGTTACAAGTTTTAAGGAATATTTAAAATCAATTTACTAAAAGTTAATTTGCCCAACATAATATAGACGATACTCATTTGAGAATTGAATAAATTAAAAGTGTCAATTTCATCATTTAAATTGTTCAATTACCCCGCTTTTAAATTCAGTCACGTTATAAATTATTAGATAGCATTTAATATAATTATCAAAAAATCAATCTTATGATTATCAAATTTAACAACTTAACTCCAAATTTATTTTCCATTTCAGGTTCATCCTTAGATTTAGATACGTATTTTTAGCCAAAGAAACACTTAGACCTTTAACGCTAGTGATGTTGTATTTTATGTTCTACGTGATGAGTGGACTCACTCCGATCCGCCCAAATATGGTGAATGTGTGTACAGAGGCATTCGGCATGGCAGACGATGGAAAGAATATTGTGGTAAGTTTCTGTTAGTATATTGTTATACAATGTGACTTTGCTGATTAGTATGCTAACTAAATAAATCAATAGACTATATAACATTCCATTTTCTGAATTAAATTTATTAGACAACTAAGTTATTTAAAAGCTGTTTCAAAACTTCTGAGTAAATGCTACTCATCACCTAAATGTATAAGCCAACCAATTACAAAAGTCACACACTACACTCCCAAAATAATGGGAATTAAAATGAATAAGGCTCTAAGGACTAGTTTCATAAGTTTCAGGCAAATATATCGTATTAACAGCTCATGTAGATAGTACACATTTTATTAAGATTTTCTTGAGAGCACAGATTAGTAAGACCTTTGTATTTGGTACTTGGTCTTGTTGTTGTGTTAACTAACAATAAATCTATCAATCCAAAACCGTATTGATATCGTTATAAGATAATGATTTAACGAAACTAAAATAAAAATATTCTTTTGCTTTTCAGTTGACAGTTGGTATAATAACATTCATAACCAGCATTGTTGTGATCGGAATCATCAAAATGGCAGGAAAGAGGAAATTAATACTCACCGCCATGCTTGGGACAGCAATCTCTTGCACAGCCCTCAGTGTGTACGCGAAACTCAACTTAGATGATTCTGTATTCTCATATAACTCGGATACTTTTCCAACTAATACCAGTTATATACCGTTGACACTGTTTTATCTTTTGACTGTGTTTACTGGACTCAATATACCTTGGGTGCTACTTGGAGAAGTGTTTCCGTTCAGGTGACTATCATTTTAATATTATTATTTTTACTGGAACTTTAAATAGCATAAGACATTCATGTTAATCTATTTAATGAAAATTTACCTGAATAATTCCAAATCCTTTAAATTATTGTACCATTTGGAAGACTAAATAGAATAAATGTAGATTTTTTATATTAACATTTTAATGCAAAGGTTTGGATGAATGTTTGTTACTCAATTACGGAACGACTGAACGGACTTGGGTGAAATTTGGCATAGAGATAGATTATACTCTAGAGTAGCACATAGACTACTTTTTTCCCGGAAAACACATAACGAGACTTCTATCCGGAAAAACTTAACTCGCGGCTGGAGGCACGAATAAAAGATGGTTTCCTTGTAAAATAATCATAAACTATTTTTAGGAGTCGCGCGTCAGCTCAAGGATTCGCAGCGGCTTGGAACTACGTCGTAACTTTTTTGGGCTCGAAGACTTATATAGATCTTGAAAAGAGCGTAAGATTATGGGGTACCTTCGCTGTATACGCTGGCTTCGGGTTCGTGGGTACCATCTACCTTTACTTCTTCATGCCAGAAACAGAAGGAAAACATCTTCACGAAATTGAGAACTACTACAGTGGAAAACTCAGAATATTCGCAGACGACCCATTTATAAATTTCTTTAAAAGGTTTAAGAGGAAATGATAACCAAAAATTATTTTAAGTGTTTTATAATTGTATATATTTAATTATTTACATACAGATTTTACAATATAAAAGTCATCATGGACAAGTACTCAGTCTATATTTTTTTCCAAAGTTCATAATGTCATGGTTTTTACAACATTTTGAATTTAATATACATATTTAAATATAAAAATCACACAGGAACGTAAAGACACATGTATATTTATATAAAAAGAGTGTGCACATAGACATCGCGGGCGCATAAACTAGCCCTAAGAATTCATATGCCTCGCCTTAGTTATCAAAATTAAGGCACTAATCCGTAAATTCATCTTTCATGCACCTATAAATGCATCAGCAACATTCAATTTAGAACCGAGTAACAAAAAAAAGTTTGTTTTCAACACATCACTCGGACGTATAAAAAAGGTATTTAACTTTTTGATATTATTTGTAAAATTTAATGCTCAGATAAACATCCTCTAGCTTGATAAACGCCACAACTGTATGTTAACTGTAGTAACATAGCCTTGAACTTTGAATAACAAAACATTTGGCACTGGGCTGCATTCGTAACCTATGACATTAAACGTTAACTCTCATAATATCCAGGGTCCGTAGCCATAATGTTTTTCTAGTCACAAACGCTAACTTAGAACCGTATTAATATGCAACTTGAGTACCTCTTAAGTGCATCAGCTGAGACGCTGTCATACGCAAGTCGAGGATCTTAAGAAAGCCGCTATAAATAATATATATGTTAATGACCTCAAATGACACTTTAAGTCACAATGTGACGGATTTTGACAGCTGACTTTTGCAGTAGCGTCATCTCAGATGAGAACAAGCTCTTAAATGACATCTTAAGCTTGGTTCATTAAATAGTTCAATACATTAAATGTATCTTGAGATTTTACTTAGAGGTCAGATTGATTTATTAATACGACTCTTAATTTATTAAAATAACATAACCCAACTATGGATTTATTTTTGGGTTATGTCATATTTATACATTTTACCTGTTCTAATAGCGGTAACGATTGTATTGATTATAACATTCTTCAAACCGGAACGCAACAATATTCACATATTACAGGGGTAGCAGCAAACATAGACAATGCAGTGGTACTTGTCCAAATAGACTTGCACATAGTACCTACTGTATATTGACTCTTTAAAACGTGGAATAATTGTATTATAAACCGATATCGTTTTCCAGCCTTTTACTATATTAATTTTATTGACAATGAATTACCAAAGATCCTCACTGTAGGATCCATTATTCTTGCCATAAATAGAGGAATAGACGATCTATTATCCCATAATATAGCCAGGAAAGGCTTGTTGGCTCTGAAATATAATGAAGGCTCATCGTAAGATAATGCTACAGCTGCGAAAGATGTAGCGGCAGCCGCCGATCCCTCTCTCATCGATTGTTAGAACAGCTGAGTGCAAAGCTGATGAAACTTGAGGAGACAGCGAGCCATGTGATCCAAGATTATAAAGTTCCGCTTGTTGGGTAAAAATGCTGGATACACCCATCTGGAATAAAGTAGGTTGTTTAGCTTGTTGAATAGTATTGTCATAAAACATCTTGCAATAACTTTGACACCATTTAACAGTAAAGTTGAAATATGCTAACTTTGTCAAATTCGGAATGATGATAGTAATATATAATAAGTAGTAGCTAGGTACAAATTAGTACATATAATACATACACGGTTTTAATACAGGATTTAAAAGCAGAAATTAAACCAACCTTATTCAAAACTGGTTCCAAATTAATATCGGCTTTGATAGAAAACTTAGGTAATTCCAGTGCCACGTCTTTGGGTGGTAAATCCAGGAAACTGGCCACATCTTCCATGGAAAGTGATGAAAGAAGTGCGTCAACATTAGATGATTTAAGCGGTAAGACGACGATAAGAGAGTATTCGTTGTACAAAAAAACATAGACTTTAAACAGAGTTACGGGCAACTAAATAAAATTAAGAGAACCACTTCAAAGAAATAGAATAAATGAAACATAATAAATAATGTAACATTTTTTTAACTTGTGCCAATCAGGTGATATTGTAATTATATTGTTCTCCTTAATCATAAGGATAGTAAAAGTATTGGAGCAATTATGTCAATACATTTCCTTTAACCAATTTATCTAAAAATAAATCTTTGATTGTATGTAACAAATCATCTAAATAGTGAAAGTATTAAATAAATCCTGCGTAACCTACCTCGAAGGGTAAAACAACCACTTTCGCCATAGCAGGCTTGTGAGTTCCAGCTTTGAAATAACGACGTGTTTGCATAAACGATGCCACCTTCTTTTCACCCCGTTTAAGGTGAAATTGCGTTTTTGTGTGGCTTGTTCCCTAAATGGAATCTCCCACAACCCCTTGAAGTATACAGCATTCACCATCACCATCTGCGTATTTCCACTGAGATCATCTGAAATTTTAAATAATAATCTATATATTAGTATGCGACGAAAAAAAAAAAAATTAGAGCACTCTTTTTTTTAGTGCGTGTACGTATGTGTGTGTAATTAATTTTCATATTGAAACGAACTGCAAGAATATTAAATTTAAAGACCATTTGTAGGAAACGAATAAATAGGACTTGAAAATAATATAGCAGGCAATGAAGTGGGCAATCGTCAAAGTCAAATTTCTGTTTCTATTCTATAATTTTTCTTTTTGTCGGTAGGATTATAGAGCATGTTTTGGAAGGTCGTTTTTAGCAGAAATAAGAATATATATATATTTGCGTTAGGTTACTCTAGTTCTAAGGTGCGATATATTATCGACGGTCAAAATCCGTGCACAAGATGACTCAATAGAAATACGTTTTCATTATGGACATGACTTTCTACTGAATTTATATAGCTGACCTAATGGAGACATGGTATACTAATTAAGATGTTGGACATGCACCATTTCTGAGGTGCAGATATATTTTTCAACAGAATTTTACCCATACGCAAAACTTGCTAAACCTCTTTTAAACCAATAACAATAACGTTCGACAAACTATATATGTATAAAATTTACCTGGGCTAACAAGTTTGTCAATTTTATCATTAGTCTTGGAAGCAATCCAGCTGTTGATATTTTGGGCGGCCAGAGCTGGTTTTCCAAAATAAGTCGGTGTCAAATCACTATCAAAGTTGTTAACGGCTATCCTTTTTGAACTGCGGGTTTAAGTTGAAATTTTCGCTTAAGAACACGTTGTTGGCCGTTTTTAAAATGTTTCTTGAATTGCGTTTCTGTAAAAAATGTATTTTAAAATATTTCGAAAGGATACGGATTCAGACTTGGAAACCAATCTACGGAATAAATGGTGTAAATTATTTATTATTTGCAATAATATTTTTGTTAGTTGTGTCTCCTGGTAT
>NW_023594801.1:0-11951 GCF_014839805.1 Manduca sexta | reverse complement strand
GGTTAGGTTAGGTTAGGCTTTTTTGGTGTACTCCTGCTGTCAATACCCGAATGAGCCCCCGCGAATGGGATACTGGGCTCATCCGGCTTAACGACAGCAGGGTCACAGGGAAGTTGGGATTGGGGGGACTAAGGAGAAGGGAGGGGAAGGATAGTTTGTGTTTTACTGACTGTTGGGAGTGGTATCGCTGTTAAGTGTGGTGCATGGTTCATGCAGCTACAGTAGATGTTGGGGAAATCTGCAAGGGGTGACGGGCTTTGCATTTTCATAAAGATGGTCTCGTCCCTCTTCAGATCCCCAGAAGAGTGTTCGGGTTTATTTTGTTCTATGTGTGTGCGTGTGTGTGTATACATGGGTATGTGAGTTTTTTTCCCTATTTATTAGTTACATTTGCTATATTCTTATGCTACGTTACAAAGTTATTCGTGATCACACAATATACTTATTCTAATTTTTTTACATCAATATTGTTACATACTTACATACGCCAGTGTTCTTAACGCTAATACAATGATGTTTTCAATTGAATACAAATGTTTTTTCCCAGTTAATTATTAGTTGCAGCTTACATGCTACATTTCAAAGGCCATTCGTGAGCGTACAATTACAATATACTAATTATAACTTTACATTACAGAGTTACAGTGGGTACACACAGCAGTGTTCTCAACACTAGTGCAGTGGTATTCTGATTATTAATTAGTTAACCCAAGTACTTACAAATGAAAAGAAGAATATGTACAGTGTTATCGTGGTGACGGCAGTGAATTCAAAGTTGTGAAAGTCCGTCTTGTACCGCGGGTTGTGGAGTGTTATACTCTTAAGTTGGTATACAATGTCATGTATAAGTGTGTTGTATGTCTTAATGCAGTTTGCGTTTTCATTAGTTGATCGATATTGTATTCCTCAACATCGTGATGGTGACACATGACTTCATGTTTATGCCTGGAAGCGGCGAAGGGGGGCATTTTTGTATAAGGTGCAAAAGTTTGGGTAGTGTGGGTCGCACGGGCATTTGTCCGTGTCACTGATTTTGAATCTGTGTAAATATTGACGGCAGTACCCGTGGCCAGTGAGGACTTGGGTCCACGGGAAATCAATCTCAATGGCCGCGCGCAGCTTGTTGATAGCGTCAGTGTTCGGTAGTAGGTTTCGTGTATACTGGCCCTTTTCCCCAGTTGCATATGTTATGTCGCTTTCGAGGCGACTGTTCTGTTTGGCCATGTACCGTATAAGGCTTATAGGGAATTGTGTATGTTTGTAGGCTGCATGTGAGTGGGTTGCCGCTTTCGCAGCGACATCCGCCGCTTCATTGCCATCAATGCCTACGTGGGCTTTGACCCACACAAAAGTGATTTTCCTACTGTGTTTGATGGCTTGACGGTACATTTTGTGGATATGAACCACGAAAGGGTTGGTGCTGTTGGGGTTAGATATTTCCTGGGTGGCGCTCATGGAGTCAGTGAAGATTGTTGTGTCAGGTATGTGATGTTGGTCTATCCAGCTGCAGGCTTCAGCGATAGCCAGCAGTTCCGCCTGGTATACAGAGCAGGTGTCGTGAAGTTTATATTTCTTAACCTTCGTGTCGTTATTCGGAGAGTATATGACTAAGGCGGCGCCCACCCGACCATCCTGCTTACTACCGTCAGTGTATATCCTGGTGGTCACCCGGGGTGTAGAACTGGGTCGTGTCCTGTTGTGTAGTTGCACTAGGTATGTCCAGGTGGACCCTTTCCGATGGTGCAGCAGCTCATGTGGTGCCGAGGGTCGCTCGAGAGTGATATCTTCGGGTAGATGCGTGGCTCGCGCGGTGAGTTTGGCGGTTTCGACAGATGCCACCTCGTTTATTTTGATGTGTAGTGGTGTAAAGGCGGCAAGCGCTATTGCCGCAGTGCCAGAGATGGTACGGAATCCGCGAATAGCCTTTATGGCGAAGCCCTTTGGAACGATTTAAGTTTCATTCTGACGTGTTTATAGTTGGTGGCTGTATGCCATATACCTGCTGCATATGTTATAATTGGTTGTATTACGTGTTTGTATATGATGCGCACATTCTCCGAGTGTATTCCCCGGTTAGGTTAGGTTAGGTTTTTTTTTTTTTTTTTTCTAATTCCCCTACACTTAATAGAGACTTTCTTTTCTGCTTTATTTTCTACATTTTTATATAATATTTTGTGGTTTTAGTGTTTAAGAGCGTTGCTCTTTTGGGCCATGGTTCTTACTGATCCCTTTTGTGAGACTTTCTTGTTTCATCTTCTATCCATCTTTTGTTTTTACTACATTCTACTATAGCTATCTACTTTTTATTTTTTTATATCTTATTTTCTACTGCTTATCTTCCTATTTTCAATTATTTCTAGATTCTTATCGCTATTTGTTGTGTTACTAAATATATGTAATATTATCTTACATTATTTAGTTCAACTATTTACTACTTATTTCTATTTCTTACTCTATTTGCTATTTCTTTACAGTATTTTATGAATTTATTTCTACTTTCTTTTTCCGCTATAATTATATGTATGTTCTCTATTTTAACTTCTATATCTAGTTCTATTTCTAGTTCAGTTCTTTCACGCAAATGCACCGGGCATTTAGTCAGCACATGCATTACACACTCACTTTCCGTTGATCGCAGATGCATGCCGGACTCTCCTTACACTTGAATCTATGCAAGTATTCGGAGAATCCGCCATGCCCCGGTGAACACCCGCGTTAAGTATCGGGGTCTATAGGTGTTTGCTTCATAATCCGATGAGCCTCCACGACATTAGGGAAGAAAAATCTTCGTGGTCGAAGCGGTTTCTCCTCTGTATAGCGCCTGTCCCATTCATCGACTGACTCCGCTCTAATTTGTCTCTTGACGTATGAGACAGGGCATCTGCTATACTGAGGTTTGGTTTTGGATTTCATGTTGCGTCCTTTGCGAGCTCGTCTGCTCGCTCATTTCCATCCTGCGTGCGCCTTTATCCAAAATAGGTTTATTATTTTGTTGCGTTCTTTTAATGTTCTTAAATTTTTCCTAATTTTGAACGCAAGGGGATGGAGGGAAGTTCCGTCTGCTACGGTGTCCAGCGCCGCCCTCGAGTCGCTCAGGACGCCGCAAATTTCCCTCCCACTTTTGACCGCTTCCTCCGTGGCTCCGTGAAGGGCCAGCAGTTCCGCCTGGTAGACGGTGCAGAAGGATTCCATTTTAAATTTTTGCTTCTTGTCTCGGCTGCATTTTCCCAGATTGAGATTGCCGTCTGACTCTTGTCTTGTATTTTACCGCCATCTGCATATACGAGGCACTGGCTGGTAATTTGGTTCACTTCTGCACCGTCCGCCAGGCAACCGGATATCGGACCGATGCTCCCTTACGGCGAGCCGCCGTGGAGGAGTGGCGTTCCAGGCTGGAGGCCCCGTCAGCGGGGCTGGGCCGTAGCGGCAGTGCGTCCTGTCTTGCGCAGTGGCTGGACAGGGCGCCACGGCGCGGCGACATTTCGCCTCGACGCAGGTGCTCACCGGGCATGGGTGCTTCGGGGAGTACCTGTGTCAGATAGTAGGCACGGAGGTGAGCGCCGTGTGTCACCATTGTGACAACTGCCCGCGGGATACGGCCCAACATACGTTGGAGTCTTGCCCAGCCTGGGACGATGAGCGCAGCGCTCTCGTGTCGTCGTCGGAGGAGACCCTCGCCGCCGGCCGTGGTCGCTTCCATGGTCGGCAGCCCGGAGGCCTGGCGTGTAGGGCCCACTTCTGCGAGGTGGTCCTCTCGCAGAAGGAGAGTGCCGAGAGGGATCGAGAGAGGGAGGATCCCTCCCGCCGTCAGAGGAGACGTAGGAGGCGCCGGGTGGACGACTGACCGGCGTCTCCCCGGCCCCTGGTGGAATGGGGGCGTTTGGAGAATTCCACCACGGTATCCCCTGCCTGTCGTAAAAGGCGACTAATAGGGGCCACGAAGGGGTCGTCGGCGGGCAGCAGGGGCTGCCCGTCCTAGTGCGCATGCACTTTCAGTGCGTGTAGTGCGTTTATCGCACACTATTCGGTTGACCCCCGGGATGGACGGCAGCGTGTTGTTGGCCTCACGCTGCCGTAGACGCCGAGGGCGTCTCTTCGGTGCGCGGGGGCTTTGAGCCCCCCCCATAGGGAGACGGGCCGTAAGGCGGTACCGCGCAGGGGCGGTTGCGGTCGCAGACTAGACATTTCAACGTCAGAGGAAGCCCGCAGCCGTCCCTAATGCGCCGAAGAGGGCCACCGCGGAGTTTTAGTTGGTATGCCGTGCGTTGTGGGTATTAATAAGGCACTTTCTCCGCTAAACCAAAAAAAAAGGTTAGGTTAGGTTAGGTTAGGTTAGGTTAGGTTAGGTTAGGTTAGGTTAGGTTAGGTTGGGGTGCTAGGTCAGGAAACCTCCACGTGGTGCACCCTGGGCAACGGCGCGTCGATCAGACCGATCAGGCTGATCTGCGCGCCGGCGAATATCCTGACAACGAGGTGGTTGGCGGTCGTCGCCTCTTGTGGCGGCCGTCGTGTCGTAGTGTCGAGATTGGCCCATCTTGGGCGGCTCCCGGTTCTGCCCCGGGTGTCGACGGGCTCGGTGTGCGCTCACCCCGCCCCGAGCCGGCAGGGGGGGGGACTCTCCCTCCCGGTGTCGCCGTCGTAGATCGTAATCCGGTATGGAGGTCTGTGGATATGTCTCGCGCTCCTGCTGGACCGAGGGTCTTGGCTTAACCGCCCGGACCGCGAGGAAGAAAACTCTATAAAAATCACCCCGAATCCCAAGCGGCGGCGCACCGCGAGGGGATGCATGGCCGATGGGTAGTTCGGTCTCGAGTGCGACCCCGCCAGAGTACCGGCCGACACTCTGTGCGGGTTACGCTAGGCTTACCCAGGTACAGGGGCACTGCCTGGGCGGACCACCCTTTCCCCATACTCGTGGGAACAGTAATGGAATTTTTAAATCTTAAACAACCCAAAATCACATTGACGAGATTGCCTACCCAGTTCCGGCTGGAGAGGCGGAGGTCGGCGGGTGCAAGCCCAATGACGTAGACGAGGTGCAGGAGAGTGCGGCTGAAAGGCCCATGGAGGTAGCGGCCGAGTTCACAAGGTTTTTGACAGCTTCGGAATCGACTCCGAATCAAGTGAGAGTATGTCGTCGGTCCGTAGCAAGAAATTCTGGAGACGGCACTCTCGCCCCAAGGAGAGCGAAATATGCTTGACGAGCGAGACTGACGAACCGGCTCCGAAAGCGGTCACGACTGATGGCAGAGGACGAGGGCGTCCGCCATCTACCGGTATTAGCCGGGCTTTAAAAGGCCCAAAAAGAGCTCGACGCTCGAAGGCGGGAGCAATCCCGTCAAAGAATGGAGAAAGAACTCGAGGATCAACTTCGACAAGAAAAACGGCCGGTGACCTCGAAACGCATGGACATCGAGGAACCCCGAGTCATCTCGAAGGAAGACCTGCTACACTGCGGTCATATGGTCCGTCACATAGTCCGTAAGTCGGGGAACCTAAAAGGGACCTCGCAGAAAGCACTCAATCATGTGACGGACACAATAAAACAATACGTCGAGCAGCCGGAATCCGAGTTGATGGCACGCTTAGAAAAGGAGGCACGCGAGTGGAAAGAGCGCGGAGCCCAACTTGCGGAATCCGTGAAAAGTTGCAGGAGGAAAACAGCTCCCTACGGAGGCGCCTAGAAGAACTAGAGGCGTCTGCCAGTAAGCCTTCTACGGAAGAAGTGCTGGCAATGATTGAGGCAAGGGTGCAGGCCAGGATGGAGTCTATCCAGATGGGCCCGGCACAGCGCCCCCCATTGGCACACGAACGAAGGACTACCGGGGATACGCAACCCCGGTAGCGGATGGTATCGTTGGGGAGCGCAAAGTAAGCAGCCAAAGGGCAAAGGTATTGGGAAAAGTCGGCCAAGCCTGCACCTGCTCCCGCCCCGGCTCCCACTATCCCCGTTCCTGTTGTTGGGCCCTCCAGCGCCCCGCCGCAAGTCATAGCGGGTCCCTCCTCGGCGACGGCGGCTGTGACGCCCACGACGGCACCAACAGCCAGAAAAACCGCGAGAAGAACGGTGCACCTGAAAAGAGGAAGGCGCCAGGCCCCAAAAAACAAAGAAAGGGAGGAAAGAAAGGACAGGCAGTGCAACCAGCGCCGGAGCTCCCGTCCGTTGCCGCCGGCCCCTGCGTCAATGGATACGCCGTGGGTAGTGGTGGCCAAGAAGTCAAAGAAAGGGAAGCCCGCTACAGCGCAAGCGGCCGAATGCACAGCCGCCGCAGCCGACGCGCAGGGCGGAGCCCTAAATTGTGGCCGCCATGCCCGCGGCGGTTATCATTTCCCTAACGCCGTCGGCGGTGGCCAAGGGGCTGTCGTACAAACAAGTACTGACGGACGCCCAGGCGAGAGTTGACCTCACCGGCCTTGATATCAGCAGGTTGAGGCTGAAGTTTGCGGCCACGGGCGCCCCAATGTACGAGGTGCCCGGGGCCAACTCCGAAGAGAGGGCCGACTCCCTTGCCGCAAGGCTGAGGGAGTGCCTCGGGTCGGAGGATGTGAAAGTATCCCGACCCACAAAGACTGTAGAACTGCGGCTGACGGAGCTGGACTACACGGCCACCCGGAGTCAGTCGCAGCGGCCCTCTCAAAGGCCGGTGAGTGCTCCTCGGAGCTAATTAAAGTAGGGCAGATTCGCCCCGATCGGTCAGGTGTAGGGACCGCCTGGGTGAAAATGCCCATAAAGGCGGCCCAAAAGGTCAAGGGGCGGGCCGCATCTTAATAGGCTGGACCGCGGCTAAGGTGACCGTCCTAGAGTCGCGGCCAATGCGGTGTTTCCGGTGCCTGGAGTCCGGGCACGTCCGGGAGCGCTGCGACTGCGCAGTGGACCGCAGCGACCTTTGCTACCGCTGCGGCCAGGCGGGCCACAAGATCCGAGAATGTAAGGCCCCGCCGAACTGCGCAGTTCTGCGCGGCTGCTGGCAGGCCCGCCGGGCACCGCTTAGGGGAAGGCATGCGCTGCCCCTCCCGTCGCAACCGGCGCCGCCCCCAAAGAAGGAATGCGCCTGCGGCTGAGGTTCTGTCCCAGCCGCAGGCGGCGAGCCCACCGCAACAGGCAGTGGCCGAGATGGACGTGGAGGAGATCGCCCATCAATAATGGATATAAGTTTCCTCCAGGCGAACATCAACCACTGCGCCCGCGCCCAGGACCTGTTGTCCCAAAGCCTGGCGCAGTGGTCGGTGCAAGTGGCCGTGGTCGCCGAACCGTATTTTGTCCCGCCCCGAGATAACTGGGTAGGGGACATCGACGGGTCGGTGGCCATCATCACCCAGGGTGCCGCTGGCTCCCCGCCCTTCGCAAAAGTCGAGAAGGGCCAGGGATGCGTCGCGGCTCTGTTGGGGGAATTGTGGATAGTTGAGTTTATTTCTCCCCAACAGACCCCTGGCCGAGTTCGAATCTTTCCTCGTTCGGCTGGGGCCCTGGTTGAGCAGGGCCAACCTCACCCGACGATCGTCGCCGGTGACTTCAACGCGAAATCCGCGGTCTGGGGTTCGCCGGCGACCGACGCTCGCGGTGAGGTCCTGGAGGAATGGGCGATCTCCGTCGGCCTGGCCGTTCTGAACAGGGGTCGGTGGACACGTGCGTGCGGCACAACGGCGGGTCAATTGTTGATTTGTCGTTTGGGTGCCCCGTCGTCGCACGTCGTGTCCGTGGCTGGAGGGTCCTCGTGGACGCGGAGACACTATCGGATCATCGATATATAAGGTTCGATGTCGCCGCGCCCACGAGTCAACGTAACCAGCCCAGTGGTGGACCGAGTGCCCCTGGTCAGGACGGCCCGCGGTGGGCATTAAGGCGCCTCGACAAGGAGGCCCTAGAGCTGGCCGCTCTGGCAGTCTCGTGGCTCCCCGAGCCGGAGGGTCCGGTGAGGGTCGAGCAGGAGGCGGAGTGGTTCGGGGTGGCAATGTCGGACGTTTGCGACGCCGCCATGCCCCGGGCGGCTCCGTCGTCCTCCGCGGCGGGAGGTGTACTGGTGGTCGGCGGAGTTAGCGCAGTTGCGCGCGTCTTGCGTGGCTGCGCGTCGCCGATACGCCAGGCATCGCCGCCGCCGTATTCGCGCACGAGACCATGAAGACCGGGAGCGGCAGCTCTACGGCCTCTATAAAGAGGCGAAGAGAGCGCTGCGGGTGGCCGTGCACAGGGCCAAGGTCGCGGCACGTAGTGAGTTTTGTGGAGACTCTCGACGCGGACCCGTGGGGCGCCCATACAAGCTCGTCATGAACAAGCTTCGTCCGGCGGCGCCCCTGCTGTCGTAGAGTCTCCGGCCAGAACTTCTGGCCAACGTTGTCGCGGCCTTGTTCCCGGCCACCGAGGATAACATTTCTCCACCGATGGCGCCACCGGAAGTGGCGTCATCGTCGTTTTCGGCAAGGGATATCCCAGAGGTTTCGCCCGCGGAAATGCGGGCGGCAGTGTTTCGGCTGCGGGGCAAAACACCGCCCCGGGTCTCGACGGCATCCCCGGGAAAGCCTGGGTGTTAGCCCTCGAGTACCTGGGGCCGCGGCTCCGTAGCCTATTCTCCGCCTGTATGGTGCAGGGCGTCTTCCCGGCGCGGTGGAAGACCGGGAAGCTCGTCCTGCTTAAGAAAGAGGGGAGACCCGCAGAGTCGCCGTCGGCCTACCGGCCCATCGTGCTGCTCGACGAGGTCGCCAAACTTTTGAGCGTATTATACACGCGCGCCTCGTCGAGCATTCGAGAGGGTCGGTCCAAATTTGGCCGACAAACAGTTTGGTTTTAGGAGTGGACGCTCAACTGTCCACGCGATTCTGCGGGTCAAGTCGCAGGCGGAGGAAGCAGTGGCCAGGGGAATGGTGATTATCGCCGTCTCGTTAGACATTTCTAACGCTTTTAATTCGCCCCTGGCCATGCATCAATGAAGCACTGCGGTACCACGTGGTGCCGCCCTATCTCAGGCGTCT
This sequence comes from Manduca sexta, assembly GCF_014839805.1. Lineage (NCBI taxonomy): Eukaryota > Metazoa > Arthropoda > Insecta > Lepidoptera > Sphingidae > Manduca > Manduca sexta. Next base: position 2,984 of record NW_023594801.1, on the reverse strand, counting down.
GGTGCGCGCGTACCTCTCCGGACAGGTACGTGGTGTATCCGGGCGCCGACGGTGGCACTGAAGAGCGATGTCGTGCGGTGTCCCACAGGGGTCGGTTCTAGCCCCTCTTGTGGAACATCGGGTACGACTGGGTGCTCCGTGGTGCCAATCTCTGGGGCGTCGACGTGACGTGTTACGCGGATGACACGTTGGTCACGGCGACGTCTAAGACCTTCCAGGACGCCGCGATCCTGGCGGCGGTGGGTACCGGCCACGTAGTGAGCCGAATCAGGCGTTTAGGTTTGAAGGTGGCCCTCGAGAAGACCGAGGCCATTTGTTTTCACGGGCTCGGCGAGGGCCACCGGCCGGTGCCCACATCGAGGTTGAGGGGTGCGGATTCCCATCGGCAAAACTATGAAGTATTTAGGTCTGATTTTGGACAGCCGGTGGGAATTCCGCGCCCATTTTGAAAAGTTGCGGACAAAGTTGTCCAGGGCAGCGGGCGCTCTTTCTAGCCTGCTGCCCAACCTGGAAGGTCCTGGTATCCCTTGCCGAAGGTTGTACCACGGGGTCGTGCGGTCCATGGCGTTGTACGGCAGCTCAAGTCTGGGCTGACGCCCTGGGGGCGTTCTTGTCGTTCTTCCTGAGGGGCCCGCAGCGGGTCGTAGCGCAGCGGGCCATACGGGCGTACCGCACGGTCTCGTACGAGGCGGATTGTCTTTTGGCCGGATTCCTGCCCTGGGATCTGGACGCCAAAGCCCTCTCCGATACTTTTCATTGGAGGGAGGAGGCGTTCAGGAACGGGCAGCGTCCGGCCCTGAAGGAGGTGGAGGCCAAAAGGGCCTCCTTACGGCGAGCCGCCGTGGAGGAGTGGCGTTCCAGGCTGGAGGCCCCGTCAGCGGGGCTTCGGGCCGTAGCGGCAGTGCGTCCTGTCTTTGCACAGTGGCTGGACAGGCGCCACGGCGCGGCGACATTTCGCCTGACGCAGGTGCTCACCGGGCATGGGTGCTTCGGGGAGTACCTGTGTCAGATAGTAGGCACGGAGGTGAGCGCCGTGTGTCACCATTGTGACAACTGCCCGCGGGATACGGCCCAACATACGTTGGAGTCTTGCCCAGCCTGGGACGATGAGCGCAGCGCTCTCGTGTCAGTCGTCGGAGGAGACCTCTCGCTGCCGGCCGTGGTCGCTTCCATGGTCGGCAGCCCGGAGGCCTGGCGTGTGGTGGCCCACTTCTGCGAGGTGGTCCTCTCGCAGAAGGAGAGTGCCGAGAGGGATCGAGAGAGGGAGGATCCCTCCCGCCGTCAGAGGAGACGTAGGAGGCGCCGGGTGGACGACTGACCGGCGTCTCCCGCCCTGTGGAATGGGGGCGTTTGGAGAATTCCACCACGGTATCCCCTGCCTGTCGTAAAAGGCGACTAATAGGGGCCACGAAGGGGGTCGTCGGCGGGCAGCAGGGGGCTGCCCGTCCTAGTGCGCATGCACTTTTCAGTGCGTGTAGTGCGTTCATCGCACACTATTCGGTTGACCCCCGGGATGGACGGCAGCGTGTTGTTGGCCTCACGCTGCCGTAGACGCCGAGGGCGTCTCTTCGGTGCGCGGGGCTTTGAGCCCCCATAGGAGACGGCCGTAAGGCGGCACCGCGCAGGGGCGGTTGCGGTCGCAGACTAGACATTTCAACGTCAGAGGAAGCCCGCAGCCGTCCCTAATGCGCCGAAGAGGGCCACCGCGGAGTTTTAGTTGGTATGCCGTGCGTTGTACATAGGTTAGGGACTCGGCCCGGCGGTCGCCCGAAGGTCTACATCAATTCCGGGCGGCGCAACGTCGGGTCGTAAGGCACGGTGACCCCAACATAACCGCTCAGTCGCCCCCCGCGAAGGCTGGGCGGTAGTAATAAGGCACTTTCTCCGCGAAACCAAAAAAAAAAAAAGGTTAGGTTAGGTTAGGTTAGGTTAGGTTAGGTTAGGTTGGGGTGCTAGGTCAGGAAACCTCCTCGTGGTGCACCCTGGGGCCCATCTCGGGCAGCTCCCGGTTCCGTCCTTGGGGTGTCGGCGGGCTCGGTGTGCGCTCACCCCGCCCCGAGCAGGCAGTGGGGGATTCTCCCTTTCACTGCCACCGTCATAAATCGTAACCCGGTATGGAGGTCTGTGGATATGTCTCGCGCTCCTGCCGGACCGAGGGTCTTGGCTTAACCGCCCGGACCGCGAGGAAGAAAACCTCTATAAAAAATCACCCCGAATCTCAAGCGGCGGCGCACCGCGAGGATGCATGGCCGATGGTAAGTTCGGTCTTCGAGTGCGACCCCCGCCAGAGTACCGGCCGACACTCTGTGCGGGTTACGCTAGGCTTACCCAGGTACAGGGGCACTGCCTGGGTGGACCACCTTTCCCCATACTCGTGGGAACAATCATGGAATCCTTATCACAAAACTTAAAACCCAATCATTCTTTGACGAAGTTGCCTTCTCCGGCTCCGGAAATCCGGGGTTGGGGAGGCGGAGTTCGGGGGGCGAAAGCCCGCTGATGTAGACGTAGAGAAGGAGAACACGGGCGCGAAGCCCATGGAGGTGGCCACTGAATTTGTACGGCCTCTGAGCCTTGACTCGGACTCAAGTGGAAGCGGCTCCACCGTACGCAGCAGGAAACTTTGGAGGAGGAACTCGCGCTCAAGGCACAGTTTGTCGCAACTCACCAGCGACACCGACGAACCAGCGCCAAAGTCGCAAACGACTGACAGCAGAGGAGAGGACGCCCGCCCTCAGTCGGCAAATATGTCGGCTTGAGGAAAGCTCAGCTCGAGCGGGATAAGCCCAACGCGAGGGAGGAAGCGAAGAAGAAGGCCGACAAGGAGCTGGAGGAGCGGCTCCATTTTGTTAAGTCGCCGGTGCATCCCAGGGTGTCAGACACCGAGGAAGAGGACCGACCCGTGCTGAGGGAAGACCTAAGACAGTGTGTCCAGGTAGTACGCACAACAGTGAGGAAATCTGGCAACCTCAAAGGAACTTCCC
>NW_023594800.1:0-11952 GCF_014839805.1 Manduca sexta | reverse complement strand
ATCCAACGCAAAAAGAATTTTTCAGTTTGGACCGGTAGTTCCTGAGATTAGCGCGTTCAAACAAACAAAACAAAACAAAACAAACTCTTCAGCTTTTATATATAATAGTATAGATTCCGGTTGAGGTCTCGTGTTCGAATCGTTGGTCGGGCAAAGTGATAGAATTTTCTGCTCAATATCAGCCTGGAGTTCGAAATGTGTGCGTGTGTGTACAAATAATAATAATTTGTTCTACATCATAGTATACTATCAATATTGGGCACTCGGACTGGTGACGCATAGTAATCAAAGCTGACAAATAGTGAGCCTGAACGCATAGAATTTTCATTATTACATTCGAAATTCAATAGGATTCTTTTGGTATGCAGATTTCCTCATGATATTCCCAATCTCATGCTTATCACCAGATCCAATTGAGTCCACTTTTGATCAAAAATCTTAAGTGTAGTTCCCAAACCTTTACTTCAACTACTTCATTAACAATATCTGGACAATGTTAATAAATTCCTTTCCAATATACAAATGTTTACCCACTCTATATTAAAATAAGATTCATTTCGTCTCGAAGCTAATTTTGTGTCTTCAGAGATGTTATTTTATCGGATATTAGAAAATTTAAATATCTTCCTGCATCGATACTTGGATGTTTTATTGCTATTGAGAAGATTTATTGAAATAGTTGCGTTGTAAAAATGTGTTGCGCGCTAGTACTGGGCTAAGAGAGATCTTATAAAAAGTAAAAGCTAGTAGTGATACTAAAATCTATACTAATATATAAAGCTGAAGAGTTTTGAAGGCGCTAATCTCAGAAACTACTAAACTGATTTTGATTTTTTTTCACAAATAGGAAGCTACATTACTCCTGAGTGTTATAGACTGTTAATCTCGGGAAAATATTTGTCCAGGAAAAACTTATTCACACGGCGCAGCCGCAAGCAAAAGCTCTATATAATGAGCGTTGCAGGTTGTTCAGCTTAGTTTTATAAGATCTAGCATATTACCAACGCGCAGCACATTATGCAACAGGCCTATAATAAGTTATAAATAAATAAGAAATAAATTTTCCAAAATAACATCTTATAAGAATTAGCAAGTTTGTCCACTAGGCTATACCTACATCGTGGCCATCAAAAACGAAGTTTAAAGGACAAACCATATACCTTATAAGGTTGCAATAATAATACATGAATTTGAATAAAATGAAAAAGGAAAACAAAACAATAAAAATTCTAACACTAATGAGTAAATACAGAAATTTAAAGCCTAAAACATAGTTGAAAAATTTATAGTGGACGACGTGCGGAACCAGGAGTGTGTAAGTGTGAGTGAAAGCAACATGACTTTTAATTATATTTTAATTTAGCACTATAACTTTTCTGAAAATCACATTTACCTTCCGTCAATCTAAAACCAAATCTTCAAACATTTATGATCGATGACGCCAACTTTTTAGAACGATTTATAGTTCTTTCGTCGAATGAATGATCCGGAAAATTATGTTCAAAATCGCCTGCGGATCCAACGGTGTCCCTTCTACGTTATCGACTTTGGGGTAAACGTGACTTTAGAATAAGGCTGTCTTAACTGACCAGGAAACTTTGCAACGTTTTTTATTGTAGCTAGGCGAAATGGCTTCACTGGACCTAATGTTAAGCAAAGTGTAGCCCTAAAATGCCGACCGGCAAGAGATACAAGCATCTCCAGATAAAAAGCGGCGACAGCCTAGTTGGTTGTGGAACGGACTGCCGAGACGAATGTCCGCAGGTTCTAATCCCAAAAGCACACAATTCTGACTTTTCTAAAAATATATGTGTGTAATCTTTGTCAATTATCGCTTGCTTTAATGGTGAAGGAAAGCATCGTGAGGAAACCTGCATACCTGAGAAGTTCTCTATAGGAATTGCGAGGGTGTGTGAAGTCTACCAATCCACACTAGGCCAGCGTGGAGGACTAAGTCCTAATCCCTCTCAGTTGTAGAGAAGGCCCGTGCCCAACAGTGGGACAGTATATAATACAGGGCTGATTATATTATATCCCCGATGATCGGCAGAGTCATGCTGGTACACGTAGGACTAACGTCAATGCGGATTGGATTGAACTGGAATTCAGAGCAAGGCCGCCATAACGTCATTAATTCATCTACATCACGGAGATCAACACAGTTAACCGAAATAACACCTTGTCACCTTTTAATAAGTAAGATGTTTAATAAGTAAGTGAGATGTTAAGTCCTAAATTCACCTCACCGCTCCCTCCTTTTCAGTATATATATCTTTAAGGTCGCCTTACCATGATTCTTCCATATGAATAAGGACTATTGACATGCCACGTGCTAATCTCCTGGGTATAAATAAGGAAAATTATTTTGTAAAATAGTTTAAATTAATGTTAAAGTATGTTTCATCCCTTTAGGCACCATTTTAAAGGACCCTGCCACATAACCTTTAACAATAAATGTTAAACATATCCTCACAACCTTTGTTAAATTACAATGTCAAATGTACCTATATATCATACGAGTTAAATAAACCCAACATGACGTATGTACAACCGTATTGTTTGAAAGTTATAGCTTTTACCCCAAAATAGTCCGACCGGCCATTGCCTTCCAATTTATAAATCTATTAATATAGCAATTACAATGGAAATTCCAGATTCGTGAGTGACTTTGTTTGAGCCATTCAAAAGTTTTCGGACGTCTAACGATTATTTCGCATGGGGTAAAGTCACTTGGCCATTCTACCCCAATTTAATATTATTTATTTTAATCATAGTATTGTATGAGAAACTTTATGAAGATATCTTGGGAAGTAAACGCTGAAACTCCTGAACAGATTTGGTTGTAATTTGGTACATAAATAGTTTATGACCTGAATTAACCGTGGTAAGCTATATTTTGAACGGTGAGACCTTAATTCCTGATAAAAACTTTGGTGTTATAGATACTGCTTTAAAGCAAATATTAAATATATAGATTGATTATATAACATCTTTTACATAGTAATTACGCTATAAATTTTACATGGTTATGAATACCAAAGGGATCTTAATATAAAGGAGTTGCGAAATTCCATCTCACATACTAGAATACTTGAGGCAAAGGAATGTTTGAAAATCGACTGGAAAATCAAAATATTCTTAGCGTCATGTAATTTGTAGACTTCATTGCCCTTGTTTTATCTACTTCTACTAGAGATCCAACCCAAATGTATCAGGTAGGCTACACTTTTTTTCAAGCATATTGAGAAAAGAATTTTAACATTCTTTACGGCCAGCCTACCTGACGTTATGCCTGTCTTTAGAATCCAGTCTCGGGCAAACGGTGCTAAAATTGCGCAGTATCTTCAAACTATGATTTGAACCTTAAACGTTACTTCACTACTAAGCCAAGAATATCTAAACGTCAATATTTTCCAAACATTACGTTCTCGCCGAATAATTATCCGCAGCGAATTTGGTCGATCAGTCATTCGCCTAACATAATTAGTGACTCCTTTGTACCCGAAATAGAACGGAATTGTTCGAATGAACCCATTGTGTTCTCAATTGTGAGCTAATACCAATCGATTAAGCTAGACGTATGGTTTATTTAAGTCTGCAGTTTTGGGTTTATGTGTGGCTATGTGTATTAAGATCCGGGGTAATACTTTGGCTATTTGTTTTAGTAGTTTTCCAAGATTATACGTATCGAGATCGTTTTTGTATTCATCAATGTATAAATATATAATATAATAACAACAGCCCTGTATTATATACTGTCACACTGTTGGGCACGGGCCTCCTCTACTACTGAGAGGGATTAGGCCTTAGTCCACCACACTGGTCTAGTGCGGATTGGTAGACTTCACACACCCTCGAAATTCCTATAGAGAACTTCTCAGATGTGCAGGTTTCCTCACAATGTTTTCCTTCGCACAGTTAAAGCTAGTGATAAGTCACAAAGAATACACACATAATTTTAGAATTGTCAGAGGTGTGTGCCCTTTGGTTTTGAACCTGCAGATTTCGTTTCGGCAGTCCATTCCACCACCAAATAGGCTATCGCCGCTTTATATATAAATGCAACTACGTTATACTCTTATAGACGAAAATAAATTTCTACGCATGTAATTAAGTAGAATTCTGATAAAGATAAATTAATATAAAAGTGGCCTTCATAAAATTCCATGACAAAATTCGTTCAGAAAATTCAAATTGTTTTTATGTAAACAGGAGCCGGAAAATCTGGCGAGGTGAGAACTGTGGAAGTGGCTGAGGTATTTCCTGTTCAAACCAATATCCGGTGTTGTACAAAAGCCGATCTTAGCCGACAGAGTGTGCACAAATGATACAATAAGATTGGTTTTAGTCAAAGAGATTTATAAAATTATATAGAACGGACGTTGGCAAAATTGTCATACAAAAATTTTACGCTGATGCGATGGTTACTCAATCTACTTGTGAAATACCACAACACACTAATATAAAATACTTCACATTGTTTCCATATCGTGATTTGCACGTTTCGAATGCGCATATTCGTATATTTTCTGTAAATATTTTATTTGTTACTAATATCTAAAGACACTGTGATATCTTGTCACACAGACATTTTAAATAAGACAACAACTGATTACCAATTGGTAATAACTTTAGAAGGACTAATTTGGTCCTGATGTCCTGATATAAGTATATATATTTTTATTTGGCACCAACTAAATAAATACAGTTACAAGTTTTGGCGTCTCATTTTAAGTATAGCAATACCTGTATTAGAAGATACTGCTCTTCCATATATATAATTATAATTTGGGCAGTTCCATGTACGATTAAAAGCACATGTTCCGTTTGTATGGGACTGTAACTAACTGTACTGTTTAATATCTAGTTTTAGTACTTTGAATATATAGTAAATATATTGTTAGAATTAAAAAATATTGTTGTGAGGGTATTTGAGACACTTTTGCTATAAAAACAGACTTTGACAGACCGAGGATGGTCGTAGGCAGTCGTACCATTGGTTCATGTAATGTTTGTAAAAGTATTTCTGTAGCCAGTGACAGTTATTATTTAAATTAAATCGCTTCAGTTTCTAACAATAAAGTATGTTGGGGTAACTTCGCATAACGGAGTACGAATGTTTATTTAAAATTTTGTTAGGTTCCATAGAACGCGGGCCTATTTCTATTTACCGATCACACGCTTACATATGAGTTGTTTTCATTGGCGAAATCGGATTGAAGATTAAGATCGGGATAATTTATTGAAATCGGCTGATAGATCCCACGTCAAAACTTAAAATTTTATCTTTTAATAACATTGCAGTAGAATATATAAATAATATAAACTCAAGCGTGCTCGCAAGCACCTCTCGTATGTAATAATCCGATACCGAGCCTCCTGCCTCCTTCAGTCACCAAGTAGAATTGAGCCGTCAACAAAAACGTGCACGTTTATGTTTTATTCAAGATCTTATCTACGATATTGCGCTCTGTAAGTTTCTTATAAAAATCACGTTTCTCACGCAATTTCTCCCTTATAACCCTCTGCGAAAATAAGAGGAGGGTCTCTGTCCATGTGTTTGTTTTAAGAACTAGATCATTATGAAGGAAGGAGTTTATAGTGGTGACTAGAGTATTCTAATTTTAAAATGTTCTGCAATTTCAGGTCGAGACTTAGAACATAATATATAATAATATCTAGTTCAATATCATAGCTAATTATTATCATAATATAATTAAGTTCTAAGGCGGCGATAAACTAGTTGGTTGTGGAATGGACTGCCAAGACATACTCAACTCAAAGGCACACACTTCTAACATTTCTAAAAAAAGTGTATTCTTTGTAAATTATCGTTTGCTTTAACGGTGCAATAAAACATCGTGAGGAAACCTGCATAACTCAGAAGTTTTCTGTAGGAATTTTGAGGATGTGTTAAGTCTACCAATCCGCACTAGGCAGCGTGGTGGACTAAGGTTTAATTTAAACAGTAATGGAGCAGTATCTAATACAGGGCTGATATTATTTTATTATTAATATCTAATTCATTCAAAAATCTTTTTCACATCGAACTTGCAAATATTTAAAAGATCCGAACGCATTGACGAGATGACATCGAGATGAATCAAATAGTCTATTTTCAAATTAAGCTGATCGAAATCTGATTGAATTATGAAAATGCGATAAAACTGTATCTGATGGTTGGACGAAACTTAAGTTGATTTCAACGACCAATAACGCAGTAACATAAGCCTAAAACACTTCGAAAGAAATTATACGTGTTTACTGGTGGTAGGCCTCTTATATTTGAGAAGAGAGCGTACTCACAATTAAAGTTTATATTATTTCCATGGTATGGTACAGTCTATCTTCATATCGTGATAATATTGTCGCCTATCGTGCAGATTTTATTAATAACTAATACCAACATAGAAACAGTTGATTTATCATACGTTATTTAGTTTCCACTGATCATAAATTTCCATAATATTATAAGTATGATATAATAATAATCATACTGGTGATAGTTCTCTTATACCTATCTGTGAGTCTGCCTGGGTAGATACCACCGCAATATCTATTTCTGCCGCCGCAGCAGTGTGGTCTCTGTAGTGTCCCGGTTTGAAGAACATTGTAGCCAGTGTAACTACTGGACATAATGAGACTTAACATCTCATGTCTCAGGATGGCGAGCGCGATACCAAACAATACTTTGTAATTTAAGGTATTGGATGATATTTCTGCTATTGAGCGGTCGTATCGCTTACCGCAAACGGCGTGCTCGTCTCGTCATTAAAATAAAAAAATACAAAGGCTAATCACCGAACGCGACACACTCACAAAACTACGGCGAATTTTACCTTGTGCGGTTCTTATCCCATCACCAGCTAGCATAACATATGCCTGCTTTTAATATTTCGCCCGTAAACACAAACGTCCAATACATTGCACCCTTGTTACGAGCGGACGCATCCAAGCACTCTATAACTCAAATAGAATGGGCCAAGCGACATAGCCACTTGTAACAAAGCCGCCCGAGTGGGTCTCGCTCCGAACAAATAAATACCGTTCTAAGTGCGTTTAGATAAATACGAGGAAGTGAATGTGTAATGTAAGATAGAGTATATGTATACACTGTACTATAAGTAAGCTATCTTTGTTAATACGCAAGGGAAAATTGGAGTGATTTGTTATAAAAGTGGGTGTTTTGGTTCCATCTCTGCTTAACACTTCCGAGATAAAGGCGCGGTGTATGTGTGTGTGTGTGTGTGTGTTTTATGTTTTTAAATTTATAACTTACTACTGATCCGACAGACGTTGTCCCGTCTTAATGATGAATTTGCAGCGCGCATTCTGTCAATCGCTGAAATTAACTTTTCTTAAATTTTCTAACGTTCCGCTCAACTTCCTTAATTTTTCTTTCATAAGATCCTTCTCCTGACAATAACAAACACAACAAAAAAAAAATCGGTCAGCCGTTCACGCGCGATGGCGTGACTAAGGGAAATAGGGATTCATTTTTATATATAGATGTCCTACTTACATAAATGAGAATTTTGACGTTTGCATAGTAAATAAGGTCTGGGACATATCGCCTAGAGGGGTATATTCAACTTTTGCAATTACGAGTAGTCTAATCGAAGTACAGCTTTAATAGCCGTGTAGGTAAATAGGGATATTTTACTCTTATTGTTCATCTTAAAAGTTCTAATAAATCTATACATATTATAAAACAAAGTCACCTTTTCTATTTGTCTGTAAGTTATTGATTTGCTCAAAATCTATCTACTGCAGAATTTTACTAAATTTGAATGGAGATAGTTTAAGACCCTGGGAAGGTTATAGGCTACTTTCTATTCCAGGAAAATATATAGCGGGACTTTTATCCCGAAAACTCTTAGAAGCGGACAAAGCCGAGAGCAAAAGAATTCAATAAAACGAAACAGAATGACTGTCACATTTGTTATCAATACGATTTATCTCCTTACATTTACCATCGCAATATTCTAGGCTTTTATAACTCGTGAATGCAGGTAAAGCCATAAACAAAAGCTAGTATTCAATAAAAACGAAACATAATTAATTTAGCATTTACTACGAATGATCTTACTTTACTACCGTCGTTATATCCTACACTTTTATAACTATCTTCACAAACGCTCAGCTAATGTTTGCTAAGAACCCTTTGTACAAAGAACGGAAATTAGTTGCCTCTGCGTGGTTTACGAAGGCGGACTGGTTAAGCGGCTTAAACCACTGTTCTAAAGCGAGGTTTAGTTTAATAATATAACATTTAACTAACTTGTGAATATAATGATGTATATTTTACGTACACGACAAAGTGATGCTACTGCACCTAATGATAAGTGAAGTGGGGTCTAATAGGACGAGAGATTACATCTCAACAGTCGACAATTATGCCGGCGTATTAGAAACGGCTTCCGGAACGCGACACACTTACGTGGGCCACTTTTCACTTTGGGAAACTGAGTTGCATCAAATTAATGCGGCCTTAGAATTCGAATGTCACTTAAAACATTTATTCTATTTGCTTCTTACTTAATTTTGGCTTTTCAGAAACTAATCGTGATTAATATAAGATTAATACTAGCTGTTTTGCTCGCGGCTTCGCCCGCGTCAAGAATTTTTTTGGGGTAAAAGTCCCGCTTGTGTATTGTAAAAAGTATCCGTTTTAATTGTATTTATTTCTCACTATTTTAGTCATAGTGGCTTCCACATAAGAGGTATATGCTGTATTTATTTAGACAAACAATCCTACGGTACATCATCTTTGTCTAATAACGGTTTAGGCAGCGTACGCCAAGACAGCATTTTTCCGACTTACGTGATATGTATCGTTATATTATGACCAAATTACACAAAATCATAATAATTTATATCCTATGTGTTATTCTAATGTATAACCAATATTACTGTAAAGTTTCATCCAAATCCGTTCAGAAGTTTTTTCGTGAAAGAGGAACAAACATACATACATCCATCCTCACAAACTTTCGCATTTATATTAGTATGATTAGTAACTAACGCCCACACAACAAACTTTCGACGTGTTATATCCACACAAAGTATTGTAAATTGACATTTCCCGTTGGGTGTGAGCGTCACAACTACCGACACGAACTGATCGGGATTATCCGTTTATCTGGTCCAAGGCTTAACTGTCATGCGATACGTGGCTATGAGATAGTATATTTTATACAGCCCTTTGGTAGTTTTATCTTTAAAGTACCAGGTGTTATGAAAGATATTTTTATGAATTTCAATTGGTCTTTTTGAGAATGCGACTATGATTACTTGGCGCTCGCGCTAGCATATTGGAACAATGGTGCCTAAAACTACCGTAAAATAAAATGTCTGGCGGTATCAGTAATAGGAAAACCCGCTGCTGAATACAAGTCTCCCCTGAAAAGAAGTCTGCCCTAGAATTCCAAACCAATTTATAAACGGGCTGCTTCCAGCAAGTACCTGCGACCTTTACCGCTTTAAATTCAGTTATGAATCTTCTGTGACATAACAATAGGTTATCAGGATGAGCAATGTTAAAGGAGCCCCGCCTAAATAGAGCCCCTGAACCCAGGACTGCACAACGATTTTCGGGGACATGCAGATCCTGATTGCTAACGGATATCAATACGGAATGAGGCTGACTTGAGCTGAAAGTCCCCGTTGCGTCGTCGTCATAGTCCTGTATTCATGTGTCATATCCAAACTGGTCTGCTCGCATCCCATGCCCTCACTCCTGCTCAGGCAGTGGAAAATATATATTAACTGAGTTTCAATTGCAGAAAAAGGCACCATCCGTTAATTTTGTCAAGGGCTTCAGTTTAAGTCGTATAAACAAATAACTTTTACTCGAGACTCTGTCTGCATGAGATTTTTCGGGATCCCAAAGTCCACTTTATATTTTCCCGGGATAAAAGTAGCCTATAGTACTTAGAGTAATGTAGCTTACTTACTAAAAAAATTAAAAACGTTTTAATAGTTCCTGAGATTAGCGCGTTCAAACTCCTCAGCTTTATATATTGGTTTAGATTTTTAATTTTACTATTAATTTCAAAAAGCGGCGACAGCCTAGTTGGTTGTGGAACGGACTGCCGAGACGAATGTCAGCAGGTTCAAATTTCTAAAAAAATATTTGTGTATTCTTTGTGAATTATCTCTTGCTTTAATCGTGAAGGAAAATATCGTGAGGAAACCTGCATACCAGTGAAATTCTCTATTAGGAATTTTCGAGGATGAGTGAAGTCTACCAACCCGCACTAGGCCAGCGTGGTGGACTAAGGCCTAATCCCTCTCAGTAGTAGAGGAGGCCCGTGCCCAACAGTGGGACAGTATATAATACAGGGCTGATATTATTATACTAATTTCTTCCCCAGGATGGGGTCACTGTGCGTATGGAGCGTGTTGCTACCGCTGTGTCGGCCCAGCGCATCGACCAGGAGGCACTGCTGTCGCCGCGACCAGCGCGTGTTCGTGACCGAGACATCGGGAAAACCGACGAACCGACATGTGACCAGCTGAAGGCTATGTGGCGGTGAGTATTTTTTTGTACGGGCACAGCAAAATTGCCCTACTGGACCTAATGATAAGTGGGGTCCACTAGAATGTCGACTAACAAGAGATGATTACCCCTCGGCAGTTGACACAATTATGCCGGCCTGTTGGATTGGTCAATAGTGTATGTGCCACATTCCAGGATCCAGATACTCTATGCTCCACGTTAAAATTTTAGTTTAACTAACAAAATATAATCAGGACCTGAAAAATGTGTTATATATATTGTGGTTTTCTCAGTATCAGCTCGCAGTTTGGTGCCTATGGCGATAGACTCGCTCCTATCATATCATGGGATGAACCAAACTTGAAGAATCCACTCACCCCAATTCCCATTCTTCCATAAAGGGTATTTACATAATGGAGTTTACTCAATAACCATTTCACCATTAACAACGAATTAAGCAATACTTTAAAAAGTTTAACCATAATTTAGGGAAAATGTTTCAGCTTTCCTTCCGCTGTTAACATAATATGAAATCAAACCATTTCGAAATACTTGTTTGACTAGGCGTCGCTCGCGGATCCGTCTGCGTAAAGAATCTTAGGTGAAATAAAAGTCTCGCTGTATTGTTTCCGGGACAAAATTGTCGATGTTAATTCAAAGCCAATGGCCTTAAGGGAGGACCGGGTAAGCTCCTGGGCCCTCACGCTTACAAGGCCTTCTTGCGGTATTTTTAGATCACCACAATCTATTTTGCAATCGGAGACTTTTTTTTCACCTCCCAAGGCCACACATCGATTAAATCCGCCGCTGTTCAAAGCATGGTCAAAATCTTTCACCACCGTCTTTTTTTCTAACGTCAAAATTCCAAACGTTTTCACAAACCTTCACATTTATAATATTAAGATAGTCTAAGGTCTTCGAACGCCCATCGTTCCGTATAACGATAAAATTCATTATTTTGTTTGATGTCTTTATAGAAAATATTAATAAATCCTTTGTCCAATCTTTTCTTTGATGTAGAAAATATATATTTTATTTTAGAAGTCTTAAATATTGACCTAAATAGGCTGTTTGTATTCTAATACTCTTATGGAATAGAAATTAATAATGATAGAAATGATAATTCACTATTTCCAACTCATTTCTAGCTCCTGTCGATAGTATAGTGGCTGGTAAACAAAAGATATTCATATCATAGTTCAGCTCTACATAAATAAGTCTACTAAAATACAAAAAGCATAAAATATTATATAACTTCATTTTTCTGATCCACACTGTCGGAGGCCATAAAAAGATATTACATATCACCCCACATTACCCGAATGCATCTAAAAATTGTGCAAAAGAATCCCAAAATGGATTTTATGCGGTCAGTTACAAACTACCCATAAAATATTACGAGACTGTAGATAAAGCCTTTAACTTTAACTGAGGTTGACCGAGATTTTATC
>NW_023594799.1:0-11966 GCF_014839805.1 Manduca sexta | reverse complement strand
ATAACTAGTTATTTTACAATCTACCTATAACATAGCAGAAGCATATAATTACAATATGTTGTCACACGCGCGCCGCTAGATGGCGTTAAATGGCAGTTCCCTGCGCGCGCCGTTTTATTACATTGCGCAACCATGGCACGGAGACAATAAAATGCTCATACATCTTTCACTTCCTCGAATAGGCTCGTTGATCGATTCATAATAATATAGCTGGTAAATCTCTAGTGACTGCCTCAACCGCGTAGTTATAATGCGTATACGGTATGAGTATGATTACCACGCTTAGGTTCCTGGGTTCGAATCCTGGGTCAGGCCAATAATAATGTACTTTATCCATCTTAAAAAAAATCGAAGTGAAATTGTCGACGTGATACCCAATGCCTGCGCCTCGGAAAGCACGTTTAGCCGTTAATTCTGTGCCTGATCTTTCCCGGTTATTAGATTGCCGTCTCACCGGACTGTGAGATTGAAGGAACAGAGAGTGCACCTGTATATTGCGAGCACACTGCTACATTATAAAATATCTTGCAAACCTGGCTGATCTCAGTTGAGATCGGCAATGACAGCCGATCTTTAGATAGCAAAGATTCATGTGTTTCGTAGGTGCCTGGGTAGGTGCCACTGTTTTGTCTTTTTCAACAGAAAAGCATGTGTTTAAATTTGTCCATTTCAACTGTGTCCTGGTTGTAACCACCCAATCTTTTACCACCTAATATTTCTATTAAATATAATTTTTGTTCGCCGCTCCGCCCATATAATATTTAAACATTGGCTGGTAAAATAATTCTAATGAGATCAAAATTTTCCGGTATTGAAAGGCAGTGTAGATTACTATTTGTGAGACATTTTAGTGGCAGTTTAGTAGTTTCACGCTCTACAAACAAGTTTTAAGTTCTTTTGAATATGGGTGAAGATGATTTTCTTATGTTTACGCGAATGTTAAACATGTATAAAACTAGTTTTCGTATTTTATTGCGGTGTTTTGTATTTAATTTTCTTCCGACGTCTTAAAGACTTCATGGTCACGGGGCGAACTGAGGTGTTGGTTATCTGAAAAGTGGAAGTAATAATATCTACCTACACATACAATTATATTATTTTTTAAATGAGCTGTTGACTAGAATGAGCTCATAGTGGGTGTAGATATTATAAACTACAAAGCTAATAAATTATAAATACCCTATATATATAGTAAATAACTTCAAATTCTTGATGAAGTTTGGGTTATGTGGTTTGAGATATTCCGACACCACCAATATTCTGAAAATTTTATAATAGCCAAGTAAAATTGATATTCACTATACGCATTTGATTACCATTTTTTGGCTCATAGTTCAGTTGTGCATTTACACAATGGTGAAACACTAACTATAATTAACTATTAACTTTGACCCAAAAATCAAATTATCGTTAAAATACACGCATAATAGGAAACACAGTGAACCACTAAAACGGATAGTTGTCGACCTTTTTTCTGAGGTCGCGTGACGTGACCATGTAGGTTTAATGTTTTTGGTTGTATGCATATTAATTGAACGCTTTCAATCTTTTAGCATGGCGTGATGTTTTTTTGGGAATTACGCGCTTCAGGGCATATGAATAAGAGTTATAAATAGACTGAATCGTAAGAGACCGAGCCGCGTTGACAATGTCTTGTTTAGAGCTTAGAAATTACATCTTAATCCGTTTAGGAGTTTTTTACATTTAAAACAATTCAAATCATATTTATAAACTTTCACATTTGTAACATAAGTAGGATTAATTTGTCCATGAAATAGGTTGGAGTTGAAAATATAACTTGTCTACTATTGTTATGTAGTAGTCGTATTCAACCCTATTTTATACGGGCCACAAAGTAAATTCCCCTGCTTAAGTACTTATCTAAAATTTTATGTTTTTTTTTATAAGAGGTATTCACGTTTAATTGAATAATTTTGTTATATAGTTAGGATTCAGTTCTCGCGAATTAGGAAAAATACCTTATATTTCGTAAGATTGTTCAAGTCAGGCCACTTGCTGCTCATAGCATAGGTTAGATATCGTCGATTGAAAGGTTAAGCAACATTGTTTCATACATATTTAAAATCTGCACTTTTTTCTATAAATTTTTTTTAACGTGGTTAAAATTTTCGAAAAACATGTCGCCTGAGTCAATTAGTCTTTCGACCATGGATATAGTTTATTGAAACAAAAGAGAGGTGGTAGTCTAAAGATTTCTCATCTATTACTAATTATTTTATTCATGGGTTTTAATTAAAGGTTTATATGTTTTGAACAAATAACCCCATTTTCACAGGACAAGCATTACTATAATAAGTAATGGTAAAGACTAGAAGTTTTGAGTATGAAGCCTTTAAAGCACGAGCTCCGAGCTCGAGCTCCTTGTAATACGCTGGTTTTTTAACACTAAACAACCAGATAAACTAACTGTTGAAATCTCCTTACAATCAATGTAGTATTATCACGCAGTCTTAACTGTTGGATAACAATATAAATTTACATTCCCTATTCTTTGTCTATGTTATTTTTGATTGTAATTGTCTGTGGCCTTTTAACTTCCTCTTTTAGCCTCCTCCCTAAAACTATGTAGACGTGTTGTATTGAATAAATTAAAGCTTCCAAAAGATTACTGTTATTTTTTACAATAAGATACCCAAACCTTAACAATAACTAGATTCTTAGCCTTACGATACGAACATGCAGCATATTTTTTACAAAATTAACCAAACCATGATGAGAAAGTTCGGCTGTCGGAGCCGCTTGCCTTGGCACAAGCGAACTTGTTTGTTTTGCGTTAAATTATTGTAATACACTTTCGGCTTTACTGAACAGAGCGTAATTGGATCGAATGCTGGAGGTTGGGCTAAAAAGATCATTTTTAAAAATATGTAATTATATTGTAGTATTTATAGCTGTAAGGTTGTAATTATGTCCTGGTCGAAACCGTGGGATTCGTCACCAGTTGTGATGACAAAATAATCTGGTATACTTAATCACATAACTCACTAACCCAGGTGATGTTAGGTGATCACACACCTTGTTGTGTTGTAATGTAGTATTGTAGTGCTTTATAGAACTTTATAAAGCTATAGAATAGTCACTCAGGGCGACGAATGCAGTACCCCTATGAAGTAATTTGTAATTAAATATTCTGAATGAATTTGTTACTGTTTATGGGCAGTCGTGATGTATTGGACCAAGAACTTACCCTTCTTGCCTTTTAGTGGTACAAAAAATGTCCTACAAGCGTATGATGAGACATATTGTCCGCTGTAGTAATAGCAATTCATTTTTTTCATTATTATTTAGCCGTGTCACGTCCACAAAAAATAATAAACAACTTTATTTCCTCGCATTTAAATGCAAATATAACTTTATATCTACGAAATACGATGTGTAGCTTTTGTTGGGTAATAATAAAATTGTTGTAGTTAAAATAATATACTTTGTCGCCACAAAGTCGATAGGTAACATGTTTAAACATTAGATAAATATGTTTGTGCTAAAAGTAGTATCCAGCACTGTTGTATTCTATTTAAAGGATCTTATATAAAGGCAAATCTAGATATTTCGTAAAATAACAATACATAGAATTTTGCTTAATTAATAACCGTATGAAACAGAGATAATGATTTCTTATGTTTACGCGAATCTTAGACATTGAAATTAAACTATTTTTAGGATTTTATTGTGGTTTTTTATATTATAATTTTTATATTATAAAATTTCTACCGACGTCGTCGACTTCGTAGTATTCATGATCCCCCCCAGACCATAACAACTGGAATAAAATCCGAAAACTAGTTTAATTTTAAACATCATTAAATATTCAGACTAAAAATAAGATTTGATTTTAAAGTCTAAATTAGTGTTGCGTTAGTTATGTTACAACCTAACAAAATGTCTGTAGTGATGTAAGATGTTATGCACATTGTGAGGTGGACTTTACCCGCGGAGTCAAGGCGACTCAGCCTCACAGGTCAACCGACAAGCACCGCTAAATATTCACTTATATCTTCCGTAATATCTACGGCGATAAATAACTTATTAAACGTTGTAGCCCGATTGTGTGATTAATTATTGTTTTAAACTCAAGTTCTACAAATACATATCTGGTAGGGGTAGGTAGAGGTGTAACCAGACACCCGCTTTTGAATTGTGGACCTTGGTATCTCTCCTAATATAAAAAAACACTGTGTATTTTGATACAGTATATTTAGCTGTGTTTGTAGCATGAATGGCCCGGTATTACCACTTTTCCAATTTCTTTTTCTTATTTATTTTATGCCCCTGATGGTAAGCATAGGGCCCAGATACAGTATCAACTGATGACAAATAATCTCTCACTAGTCCACACAATTATGCTGTTTGAATCCGGAAACTTTAATCGGTTTGGAACATCTGCTTGTTTAGCTATATATAAGTATACATAAATCCTTTAAGGACGCACTTAAAAACTCCACATTATGTAACATCATATTGGTGGTAGGTCTCTCATATGTGAGAGTCCGCCTGAGTAGGTACCACCGAAATGTCTATTTCTACCGCCAAGCAGCAGTGTATAGTCACTGTTGTGTACCGGTTTGAAGGAAATTGTAGCTTATGGACATAATAAGACTTAACATCTCATGTCTTAGAATGGCGAGCGCAGTGGAATACCAAACAATACTTTGTAATTCATGGTGTTGGATGGTGTTTCTGCTGTTTATGGGCGGTCGTATCGCTTACCATCAGGCGAATGGCAAGCTCGTCTCGTCATACAAAGAAATAAAAAAAAAATATCCATAAAATTCTGGTTTCTTGACTTGTATTCACTCTGACTTGTTTGTATATTGAGATGGTTCTCAGAATCACTGTGATGTGTTGGTCACGTTTGACATGTGGCGACATTGACTAGTCATCAGTTTACTATAGTTGTAGCTAATGTTACACAAATGTGGTTAGTTTAATTATATTGTTTATTTTTCTTTGACATTAATTTTAATGTCAGCAGTACAATAAGTATGAGTTAAAAATAATTAGTTGATATAAATCACTTTAATGCTTAATATATATGTACAATTGTACAACTCTCGTATAATACTAGGTAGATACATACCTATTCATAAACAGGGCTAATAATACTCTAATGCCACTACTACTACTTTAAGAGACTTCGTCGCAACATCATACTTTCAGTCAGAAACACACGCGCACTCCGTATTCGCACTAAATTACAAAATAATAAAAAACAGTAAAGTTAAACTGAGATTTTTAGTGAACATATTTATTTATGAATTTAGGTACAATGTTACTTTATTGTTATTGTTGTTGTTATTGATTACGCAACCATTTGTTCCTCTATAGCAGTGTCCACTATACACCGCTACAGAGGTAAAGATGAGTATGTGGTTTCTTTATTAACGCAATGTCAGGAACCCTATATATATGTATTTTAAGCATAGATATATGTATTGCCCGAAAAGCGACCGCTGCATACAAGATAAAACCTGCCACAGGGTATCGCGTTCCGGAATCAATAGTATGTCCGGGCAGGACATAAGTATGTCGACGGGCAGAGGACGATAATCTGAAATGAAATGATTTATTTGAATTCGTAAAATTTTATACATTGTTTAGATTCCGTTAATATTAACTCTACCACCAGTTCAGAAAGCAGTTCTCAGAGAAGAACGGGCAAGAAACTCTGGTGTTGCTCTTTTCAAAATCGGTTTAAGGTAAAGACAACAATACATGATAAGGAGAAGAGAAAAAAGAAATACAATTGATTTTTTATTTTTGTTTAGAGCAGTTCATTTATATTCTCGTAAAATAAGGAATAAATTAATTTAAATTTCATATGAGTTCACAACCCTCTCAGGAATCATGAACTCTCTGACTCTCATCACTAGTTATTTTATCTAGACACCAGTTTACTTTTTTCTTGCCTTAATATGCAAACCAGTAAGCGATCCGGCTGATGGTAAGCAGCATCCACTGCCCAAAGAAATACCAAAGGCACAGCCAAACTGTTGCCTACCCAAGTTACCATCAGGGGCCTTATTCTTTGAGCCACACATTACTACAGTGCGTAATAAGCACGCAACGCAATGCATCGCGTTTTTAACAATAGAAATTGACATATGGAATATCATTTCTTACTAATTTCACGAAGATAACGCAAGACGACCGGGTTATGAGTTTACACTGCCATAGAGAATAAACGTCCAGGTGCAGTAAAATCACTGCTATGTAAAATTCTTTAATTTGTGTATTTAATCCTTTGTCTTGGCATAATTCTTACAGCTAAAGGGAGTGTGCGTTTACATAGGAAGTCCTGTTCCACTTTCTATAAGGAAATATCCGCATCGTTTTAAATGTCCATATTTGTTTATGAAATGGTATTGTTACGTCATACTATCAGTTATTGCCAGATTATCTTATTTCTTGATAGCAATTGTTAACGTAAGTATCTCAGGAGGGTGTATCTTGGGATGCATACATTTATTTCTAACATACTTCGAAACAAAAATATATATAAAAATATTAGTCCTGTATTATATACTTGCCCACTGCTGAGCACGGGCCTCTACTTCTGAGGGATTAGGCCTTAGTCCACCACGCTGGTCTACTGCGGATTGGTAGAATTCATACACCGTAAAATTCCTATAGAGAACTTCGCAGGTATGCAGGTTTATTGAAGAAATTTTATATCATACGTTTGGTGCAACAAGTCTTCAAGTGGCACCGAGTTTTAGCGCCAGATTAAGATTTACGCAGGAAAAATTTTGTGACATACTGACTTCCACGCGAGCGAAGTCGTGGGCACAGCTAGTATATTATATTTAGATTCTTATCAGATATTACCATTTTCATATCATGATTATACAAGTAACCACAATAATAAGATCATAATCTTGATAGGAGGTTGTTACCTCTCGCACTGTGGTGAGTGAGAGCGCCTCAGC
This sequence comes from Manduca sexta, assembly GCF_014839805.1. NCBI lineage: Eukaryota > Metazoa > Arthropoda > Insecta > Lepidoptera > Sphingidae > Manduca > Manduca sexta. The sequence goes on along the minus strand of NW_023594799.1, from coordinate 5,019 downwards.
GGGCGCAGAAAGCGGAAAATTAATTTTGTTTAATTTAAAAACACTAATAATTATAATAATGGTTGATGCAAGTTTTAAAACTAGAACATTCGTATAATGTTTTGGTGAAAAAACACAAACAGCTTGACGTTATGAATAGCAGATTTGGATCATTCTCAAGTAGTCTATATAATTAATATTACCGGCAATAGTTAATTACTAATACTATTTTCTTGTTTGAATTTTTTAACTATACACTACTCAATAGTTTTAATTTATCTTAGTCCGCACTTTAAGTAATTGACTAGTATAAGGGCGCAAAGTTTAGGAATACCATCTAGTTTTATGTTTGTATTTTTTATAGTTTTTATTGTAGTCTGTTTTGCGTCTTAATTTAATAAAGAAATAAATCAATAGAACATTTTTTTTCTTCCGCTGGTTATAGTTCTGCTGTAGTTTAGGTCTATAATAAGTTATGAGAGACATAAAATATAATACTTTTACATCTACTAACTATACATTTTAATCTGGTACCAAGATAACAGTATTATATGGATAGTATAGCAGACATTTTTTTGTCTATTTTCCCCGATAACGTATATAAGTGTTGTGTTGACAGCCTTGGTGGCGTAGTTGTAATTCATGCGCTATATGTTTACTGATCTGAGGTCCCGGCTTCGAATCCCGGATGAGCAATGATAGGGCGATAGGCTCGCCCCCTAACACATCATAGGACGGAACACACATGCTAAAATGTAGGTGCCCTGGTAGCACTTCTGTCTACCATTCCGGTCTAATCTCTCACAAGAATAGTTATACTTATTGGTTGTTGACATTTAGGTTCTGAGCATTTAGCACCTAATGCCAGGTTGACGAGCGCGATGCCCTGTGTTATTTTGTAAAATTAATTTCAAACTATTGGTTCTATTGAAGTATTTTAGTATCACTATTGAGTTTTAGCGTAATTTTTGTGTCTTACAAGCTAACAATACTGGAAAACCCATTTTTATAGAAAGATTTCTTTTATAGAGCCGCGATCGTCTATAATTTATCTCTATATATCACAACTAGGCTATGAGTAATTTTCACTCTGCATTACTCATTACTGTCAGCTAATTTGCACCGAGGGTATAATTTAACCAACTAGCAACTGTTTTTTACCGTTTCTTCATTCATTGTGTGCCTATCTAGTTATATATTTGTAGTATGGGTCTGCAAACCAGAGTGCTATAAGCATATAGCCTGGTAAGTGTTTGTACACACAGAGTTGCAACTAAAAACTAGTAACAAATTAATATTGTTATATATGACAATATCTTTTGATTAGTTACATAAATTTATTAACAAATTTGTTGTTCTCGAAGCTACGTGAAGGAGATCTCGCATTAAACATACACTTTGCTCTTTTGGAATGAAAAGTTAGTCTGAATTTTAATCTTGGATGTGGTCCGACATTGAGCCTAATTGCCCCCAATTTTTAACAGCGATTTTTGCGTTTCTTCTAGTTCAACTGCTTGTCCATTGTTGAAGGTTAGCCGTCAGCTTCTTGTATTCCTCCTTATCATTGGCCAGGCGGAACAGATGTTTATTGGAGGTGTTGCCGGTCCACTCCTGAATGTTTATCAGCCACGATTTTAACGATGTAGTAATTAATGATATAATAATAGCAAGACTGTTAAATCACTAGTATAGGACGTAGGATACTTAAATATTTTTTGGTGTGATCAGTTCATTCTAAACAATCGTCTAAACTGAATCGTGTAAAATCTAGCTTCCGTCGGCCGCGTGGATTCATAAACACTTGTATTAGAAGCGGATAACCATTGTCTCGGTACAATGTGTGCCCCGCACGACCCCCACGTTTTGGTTGTCATAACACAGTGAAATAACTCGACATAGGTTTTGCAACACGTCGTTTGGGTAGGTTAGTTAGAGGTGTCCTTTATAAGGTAGATTTTAGGTAAGTATAGTGTCTTTTATTTGGATTAGTGGTTTACTCGGACCAATATATAAACAGTGGTAAATCTACCCAATACTTTTAGTTACTAAGCGTTCATGATAACGATATCTTAAGATATTCCGTTACATAATACTCATTTATTAAACACTGGCTTACACAAAGCACAATATTTTTTTAATTGAAACATAGTTTTTTATTCTTCTTCACCTTTGGAAGTCTACTGCTGAACATATCCTTCGTCCAAAGATTTCTAGACCAATCTACTAGAACCAGTCTGCTTCTATTAGCCAACGTGGACAGACGACCTCGTAAAGCTCGCAGGAAACATTTCAGTGGTTGTAAAATGCAAGCAACTGTCTGCAGAAATGTATAAAGCGATGGCACTTAACCATAGAAGAATTCATCATCATCATTTCAACCGGGAATCGATCAGTGCTGGATATAAGTCAAGAATTAATTACATAGAAGAATTCTAGCATATGAAATACATAATTATTATTGTCAAGTAGCAGTGTATTTGCTTCTAAGATTGCGGCGTGAGACTGCAGTGACCGCGAAAGAAACCACGAGAACGATTTCTAAACATCATTATATTTGTAAACCCAATTAATGGACGTATCATTGACGATCTCATTGATGATTGTCAACGTCGAGCGGATGTTACGGATCCGTTATGAATGACATATTTAAAAGTCATTAGCGGGTTTATAACCGGACTGACAACGCACTAAGATAATTACGTAATATAATTATTGACTGATATGAATGATTATGAAATTGCCTGTGATGGGCAGAACAAAGTCGTGTGGAATTGAAATAACAAATTCTGGAAGTAATATATGAATGGGCGTAGATTTAAAGGCAAGGGAGGGGTAAGCAATAGTTTCCAATAATTTGACACAAGTACTAGCATATAAAAATATGTAGTTGTGGTGTATGCAGTCGCAGGGGGAGCGAATGCCTTCTCCTGCCTGCCCCCTACGCTCCTGTCTATTGACTAATATAAGTGGTTGGAGCTTATGCGCAGGTTAGATACAATTTAGTGTTTTTTTCTAATGACGAAAGCAGTAAGACATGCAGGCACATAAGTTTAAATAATAATAATTATCAAAATAATATTGCCCACGGTTATAGAGGCATTAAAAGATTATTATTACCTATATACTAAGATATATCCGCGTGGAAGCGAGACGTGACAGTTTGACCTGTGTCACGCAATATCTCATGTATCGTGTTACAACAACGCATTACTGTGGAATTACTTTATCCACCAGTTATACTGATTAAACATACGATGTATTTACATCACATTAACGTCTGTTGTTAATTTCTTAATCGAATTTCGGCCACGGCGGCCATTCTCAACGGAGATCAACCACACAGAAGATATTATGGTGCACAGGTGTGTGCACACTACACACGTGCACTCTCTGTTCCTTCACTCATAGTCCGGTGAGAGGGCAATCCGACATGACCGGAGAGAGATCACGTGGTCGGGTTAATTATCGTATTAATGGAGGTGTATACATATGTCATTAAAATTCAAGGGCATTTAATTTAAATTTTGAGATTTAATTTAAACTGTGTAGCTTCAGCCTTAAGGTTTTGATTAGTTGATCTCCTGGTACCGCTTCAGTTTCTATCCCGGTGCAGAAAAATGTCTACCTGATACTGATACCTGTGTGGTTAAAGTAAGTGTAGTCCGGGTAGAATATGGTAACTTGACAGGTTACATTTTAGCATCAGTATGGTTGCCTTCCAGTTAAATATAAAATGTTTTTAGAAGTTTCTCACCACCTGTACAGAGTAGGTGTTTTACCCGATCAACAATTCTCATTTCCCTTTAAATCAATATCATACACTTCGTCAAACAAGAAGTTATATAAACTCACGGCAAACGCGTTATTAAGACTCAGCCTTTAGTCTGAAGTAGGAGACGCAGCACAGCACAGACATGTTACATGGAATAACTCCCAGAATATATGATAATAAATTGACTACACTAAGTTCATTTTATTGAAGATAAAGTTCTAAAATAAAATTATACTTCCATTTGTAGATTTTAATTCTTCGTTTTAATTTTGTTGGTAGACTATATCCATAAAAGAATGGCGGTATAATTCTATCTCACTCTTCTTTCATTGGTTGACATAATTTGAAATACACTGTGCTTAACTTAGGTGGAGCGTGATCGCCTTCCCTAGACTTCCCTGTGTTGGAACAATTCATAGTATAATTATATTTCCTTACGCACGCTCAAGGGTTGCGAACGCCTCAAGTTTTCAACTAAAAGTCCGGCGAGTTTGTATAAGCCGGCCCTTGCCAGTCTAACAAACATAGTCAGATTAAAAAAAAAAACCTCACACTTAGTCCTATTAGACACGGGGCTTACGGCTAATTTCACACTGTTTGACAGCATTGCTACTTGCTACGCCTTTTACAACTCAGCTATCTGACATATCACATGTAAACTTCATCTTTGCATTTATTACAATTAAATATTACACATCGTTTGTAACAATCTTGATTCAGACACAAATTTTGGAGTGCAATCTAGATTAAGTACTAACCCTAGACATAGTCATTATTATATGTTTTTGTTAATAAAACCACTATGACGGATCACTGTTATTTAATTTGATATCTTAAACATAAACTTAAAGAACTACATTATTGTGGCTGCTCGCCGGCAGCCCGTGACAGGAAGAAGGAAGTGGAGGCGTGTTGCCACAAAAACAAATTAAATTACATATTAACAAATGTTACCCTAAACAAATATAAATGTACCCATTCAACATGCCTCCTTACATTTATATTTTAACTAAATCATATCATACACTACTCATATCAAGACAATAGCTCTATAAACATTACCTTCAGTATAAACATATTAATTGTAACTTATTTTTTGTTTTTTTTATATTACAATTATCATCTTTTAATTAAACAATTTAAACCAATATTTATCTCAACATAATATCCATCTGAAAGATAAATTACTTTTACAACAACTTTAACATATCTCTAAATTTATTAAATTTATTACTTCCCAATGGTTTTGTTAAAATGTCAGCTATATT
>NW_023594798.1:0-11986 GCF_014839805.1 Manduca sexta | reverse complement strand
TTTTTTTTTTTTTTTATTTTTTTACGTAGGTAAATCGTCAGTTGACTATCTCCCGCCTTGGGATGGGCGGGAGGGCGTGTCAGACTTTTACCGACTAAGAACCTACGGTGTTCCCATCCTTTGCCTATGTGCCTAGGTCCAAGATCCGGTGGCATTGAGACCTAGGCAGGCACCGGCCCTAAAGGGCCCCGCAAATTACTCTGACACTGCTCTTCGAGGCGCGCGTGGAACACTACGCGCCGAACACAAGGCCGTTAGGGTGTTTCGGGCGACGAGGCTGCAATGCTCGTCACCCGACGGTCCGCGCCTACGGAGGCCGACGATCCTCAGCAGACGTTCGACGCCCGCGTCTTGTGCGTCTGCCGTGGCGGATGGGACGTTGGGCGCTTTGGCGCCGTATCCGCTCCGCCACCTCCTTTGCGAGCATCACGTCCTCGCAGAAGGAGGTGACTGCGTCCCACTCTCTCGCCCCGGAGCATGGCTTCTACCAGGCCCCGACGCGAGAGGTCTCCGCCACCGATGGCCGTTGTGAGAACACGGCGGGGCTCAGCCCAAGCTGGGCACACCTCCACCGTATGCTCCACCGTGTCCTCCGGCCGATCCGCACAGTAAAACACGCGGGCGTATCCTCCACCCGGATCCGATACAGGTACCTGCCGAAGCAGCCGTGACCGGTCAGTACCTGCGTCGTCCGGAATGAGAGGACGCCGTGACGTCTCGTCAGCCACACCTCGAAGAGGGACTTACCGCCGCTATCGTGGCGTGCCCAGCCAAGGGTTGCGACAGTCGTTGTCGCCATTCCGCCATGAGGTTCTGCCGGAGCTCCGTCCGCCGCGCGGCAATTTGTCGCGGTAGCGGGCTACGCCCCGGCTATGCGCCTCCCGCGCCACACATACAGTGACGCAAGGACCTTCGCCTCGAGACCCCATGGCGGTAGTCCGGCAAGGAGGCCCGCCGCCTCGCAGGAGATCGTGCGGTATCCCCGTATCAGCCGTATGGCCATCGCTCTTTGTGGCGCGTTCAGAAAGCGGCCTTGCCGCCGCGCCACAGCTGCGGACCACGGGGGCACCGTACAGGGCCATGGACCGCACGACTCCTGCGTAGAGCCGCCGGCAGGAGCATTTGGCCCCAGGTTTGGCAAAAGACGCCGCATTATGCAGGTGAATTTTACCAACCTGGGAGCCAAAGGCGGATGTGCTCCTTGAAGTTCCACCGGCTGTCGAGGACGAGTCCCAGGTACTTCATCGTCGACCCGACGCCGATGTGAACCCCCCCTGCCGTGATCTGGAGACCCGGAGGTGGCGCGTTCCCCCGGCCATGAAAGCACATGGCCTCGGATTTGTGCAGCGCCACCTCGAGTCCCAGTTGCCGGATTCTCTCAACGACTGTCGCAACCCCAATTGTAGCCGCGTCGACCGCCGCCTGATGCGACCCCCGTGAGCCAAAACTGGCGTGTCGTCAGCGTAGCATACCACGCTGACGCCGCTCGGGAGGTCGGTGCGCAGCACAGTCGTATCCGATGTTCCACAAGAGCGGCCCCAGAACCGAACCCTGCGGAACACCGCACGACATCTCTCGCCTGATCCATTCCCTTGGCGACCGGGGTAAATGACGGCCCTATCCGTCAAGTAGGCCCCGACAACGCGACGGAGGTAGGCCGGCACCCGGTGATACCGGAGTGCCTCCCTGATACAACTCCAGGGCAGGGTATTAAAGGCATTGGCGATGTCAAGCGACACCGCCAAGACGACCCTACCCGGGAAACAGCATCCCCGTCGCGAGAGACCTCACGCGCATGATGGCATCCACAGTAGAGCGCCCTCTGCGGAAGCCAAATTGGCTGTCCGCAAGATCCGGCCCAACCCTCGTCAGGTGCTCGACGAGGCGGTCTGAAATAACTCTTTCGAAGAGCTTGCCCACCTCGTCGAGCAGGACGATGGCCGGTATGCAGACGGACTGTCCGCGGGGCGCCCATGCTTCGCGATGAGGACCAGTTTCCCCGTCTTCCAACGAAGTGGAAACTGGCCCCTCTCAAACATGCCGTGAGGAACCTCTGAAGTCGAGGCCCGAGATCCCCAAGGCCAGGACCCAGGCTTTTCCAGGCAAGCCGTCGGGCCCTGGGGCGGTGTTCTTGGCCTTCATCTTGGCCACCGCCACCCTCAAGTCTACCCCGGTCACCGCGGGAACAGTGACGTCGTCGTCGTGGTCCATGCCGGGCGCCGCCGAAGGCGGAGCCATGGGCGGAGCGTGCTCCCCTAGTGCAGGAACAGAGCGCCAACGACGCCCTCGACCAGTTCCTGCCGGAGACTCTGCGTCAGTGGGGGCGCCCAGATGCGGAGCTTGCTCCGCATCATTTTAGGACGTCCCCACGGGTCTGCGTCAAGAGACTCCAGCAACTCCTGGTGGGCGCGATTCTTAGACTCTAGAATCGCGCCCGAGAGAGCGTCTTTTGCGTCTCTGTACCCCTGGTATAGCTCCGCCTCTCGAGCCACCGCATCCACAGGCCGGATGCGGATTTGGCGGTACCTGGTGTACCGGCGTCGCGCGGCATAGCACGCCGCCTGGAGCGATGCCAGCTCCGCGACCACCAGTACACCTTGCACTCGCGCTTGGCTTCGGCGGACTCGGGGCATTGCCGAGTCGCAGACAGAGGACATAGCCTCCCGGAACCAGTCGGCCTCGTTATTCACATCGTCCGGCCTGACCGGTGCTTGCACCCAGGACTGGACGATGGAGGCTTCCAGGAGGAGCTCCTGTCCAGCTGTCTCAACGCCCAACGTGGACCACTTGGGGCCCGTCGGACTGGCGCGCTCGAGGGATCGGTGGAGACGTCGAACCGGATATACCGGTGGTCCGACAGCGTCTCCACCGCCTCCATTACTCGCCAGTCGACAACACGCTGCGACAATGCGGGGCTGGCAAACGAAATGTCCACCACGGACTCACCCCGCATCCGCACACACGTGGCGACGGAACCCCTGTTGAGGACGTCCAGGCCAACCTCCAAGGCCCAGTCCTCAACCATTCGCCCCCGTACATCCGTGTACCGGGAACCCCAAGCCTGGCTCTTGGCGTTGAAGTCCCCAGCACGACGACGGGAAGCGAACCGTACTCGACGACGACGTCACTCAGCTCCCTGAGGGAGTTGTGGAACTCGGCGAGTTCGGCTCGGAGAGAAGTAGCACCACTACGACTATCCCTCCGAACCGAGCTGCGACACAACCCTGGCCCCTCTTCACCCGCTCGTGGGTCAGGGTACCGGCGGCGGCCGACGCGATGATGGCCACCGAGCCGCTCAGGTCCTCCACCCAGTCATTCCTGGGCGGGACAAAGTACGGCTCGGAGACCACGGCGATATAATCGACCACCGCGCCATGCTCTGGAGCAAGAGATCCTGAGCTCTGGCGCAGTGGTTGATGTTCGCCTGGAGAAAGCGCAATGGGGCCATTAATGGCATTCCATTGCGCTCTCTCAGAAGTAGCAGCGGCAGCGCTGGCGGAACCGCGGCGGAAGCGGCAGTGGAGGCCGTGGGCCGGCGTTTGCCCCGGTATTGGCGGGAGCGGCGCAGGCTCTACTCCCCGCCCGGTGTTCGGCTGGCTTGCCAACCGCCGCACAGGCTAAGCAGTGCGGCTTGTCGGCGGTGCACGAGCCGATTTTATGACCGGGCTGACCGCAGCGGAAGCACAACGCGCTGCGGTCGACCTCCGAGGTGCACCTTACCCCGACAAAACTTACTCTGCCCTGAAAGGCGTAAGGTTTATTACGTATGTATCTACATCAATATTACCAAAGTCACTTCAGTATAAATTACATTAAAGAACAGATTCACATACAACATCTGTCACAAAACAGTTCGACATTTTCACCTGTTGGGCACATTAATGAGAAACCGTTCGCATTTTAACGGCTCGCAGGTTGATAAATCATATCGGAAAGATTGATGCGACGCTCTGTGAAAGGAAACGGCTTTGATTTGTGAGAGTGACGGGCGCGCGGCAGTCAGCGTGACAGTGGTACGCTGGCGATGGTAGCGTGACAATGGAGTGACGTCACGCCCGCACCCCCCCGCGTGTACTGAACTTTGATATACTAATATTGATTTTGAAAATTAATACTCTTTCGGTTCACTTTGATATGCTTACTGCGTGTGTATGCATTGTTTGTTGGAATTTGAATCAGTATTGTGATATTGTCGAGAGTAATGTTTAGAACTACGAAACGCAGAATCAAAATATGTAAATTTACGTATATATTTATATGTCTATAGAAAATGGAAAGTAATATAATTATATGCGATGAGATAGTAGTCATCTTAAACATGATGAAAAATGCTTCAAAGTGGTTTTCCATAGAAGTACCTTGTGAGAATAGCTAGTGTACGTCATTAAGAATAGGGTGACATAATAATGGCAACTATTTAAAGATGTAAAATGTCTCCTTATAACTTATATTTGGATTATAATGCCATCAGGGCTAACTTTTCTCACTAACCTGCCATGGTAAAACATCTTAACAATAATATAATTATAAATAAATTTGTTCCGCAAATAAAATATCATAACTACATGAATATAGAAATGATTCCTAGAAATTTCATTAAAATTCCACTTCGTCAAGTCGGGGTTGATCGTGCAGGGCTGTCCAAAATAACGTTTGAAGAACAAAGATGCAAGTTTTAATTACTGTTTCCTGGAAACCCTGTCTAAAATGTACCACTTCTTGGAAAATTCGAACTTATTACAAGTTAAGCAGATAGTTATTGTTTGTGAAACTTTAAAAGCACACTTTTAGCTTTCGACGCCATTCGTAGAACTTACAAATTTCTTCGACGTGAAAAGCTATCGAACTATCAGTTTGAGTACTTACTGTAAACTGTAAATAATTTTAGATGAAAATAAATTGAGATATTTTTTATAAAAATAAATATTACGTTTCGACCCAATTCTATTATAATGTTTATAATACGTAATTCTTAGTAATATTTACATACATTTTACTACGACATCATACTTATATAGGTACGGTTGCGAAAATATAAGAAGATGTATACCCATAAACTTCCAACAGAAGATTTTATTCCATAAAACCTTTTCTATATTTTATCTCTACATTTTCTCTTTCCTATATTTTTTTATAGAAAACTCTACCGAATTAGTAGTGTAAAAACATCCTAAACTTACATAAATATTTTTGCAGGTCCAGCCCTAGAAAGCAAGAAGGGCCTGAGGTGTGGGCGAGCGGGCGCGGCGGATTTGTCGTGGAAACGGCAAGGAATTCATTTGGGCGTCATAGGTTTCCTGCGCGCGCGTCCGGTCCGCGTCCGGGATCCGAACGGCGTCCGCCACGCAACGGAAGCGACGCGCACTTCCTCCTCACTCACCTTTGAGCTCGTAAGATTTATATTTATTTTCTAAATCTTCTTTACCATTCAATTGTTGAAGCCATATTCAGTTACATTCATTCATATTTCATCATATGTTTGCTAGGGAAATTATAAAATATAATGATTTTTTCTATACATATCCCATTATACGTTATATCTATTGTGATAATACTATTTTGATATATAATTTTTTAAGCTCACTTATGTTGTTACTAGAAATGAATTAATATATTGCTTGAGCTTAAAGCCTTTAATACAATTCCATTATGCCTAATTCTTTACAGTACGCAAAACTTTCAGCACACTCTTAACCCTTAAACAAGAGAGTCATTTTGACACAAAATCAATTTTGAAAATAAGTCTTTAATTTCCTCCAAAGTAACTTTGCAGACGAGAGGGTCGTTTCATTAAAACTTGTGTGACGTGTCATTAAGCGGCTGCCTTAATTATTAATATTCAAATCGTAATACCGAGTTACGATGAGCGAAAAAGCAAAGACGTGTTAACTTATGAATAATTTGGTAAAGTTTCGACGGTAGGAAATTTTGTTGTTTAATCTCGCGAACACATGCCGGGCTTCGCGCGTTGTACTTATAAACGGATAATACATAATAAGTACAAATGTCTCGAATCCCTGTGAAGTCTCAATTTAATACATAACGAAAAGACCTTCGAGGTAAATTTTGTTTCGCGCGAGATCAATGACCCGCTGTTCCTCATGGCGATACGGGTTGCGATGTATAGCAATATAATAATACCTAACAATCCTTTTAACTTGAAATGACATTAAAGGCCTTTCGACCTTTGCGAACTTAGCAACGGACGCGACGTGTTTCCATTGATTTTCTCGTTTTTATACCTGGTAACTAGTTTAGTTTGTATCATGCGTGAAACGGCGCGGACGGGTAACATTGCAGCAGTTTGTCAAGTAGCTGGAAAGCTGAAAAATAATTCCTTATAATTTCCAACATATCTAGAAAAACTCATGGCGAGTTATGACTGCAAAGATGTTTATGAACAGCAATTGACACCACAGAATTTGAAGTGGCCGGAGTGAAACAACCCTTTCATATTATTAATACAACGTCATTTAAATGTTGAGCATGCGTACAGTACATGTAATTAATTAATAAAACTCCAACACATTCACTCACCACTGAACTCAAATAAAACAAAACCCAAACAACTCATAAACCAGTTCGTGAAAAAAAAATAAAAGTACTAACGCGATTTACGTTCAAGAGAGCGCAAAATAAAATAACACGGAATAGGCGCGGTTTCGTGCCTGAGGGCAACGGGGTTGTAATTTCTCTAGATATTTTATATTTTAAGCGTAGACGCCCGCTGGCGTTGCTACGACGACTAGACCCGCTGCGCAGCTACGGCGTAGACGAGTGACAAAATCGCTGTGTTTTATAATACATTTTATACCAGTTGAACGAACTGGAAATCAACTTAATATGTTTTGGTAAAAAATACTACGGAGAAATATTTAGCTAACATTCGAAATGGTGAACAATTTGCATTGCTTACTGTTAAATACATTTATATGTTCTAAGCTCGCTAATTCACTTAGATAACTTATTGATTGAGAAGAACGGAACATAATCTTACTTAAGTGGTTTTTATTCTATTACTAAGTCGTATCTTTCAACACGGCATAGTGACGAAACGGATGTTCCAACCCATGTCAGTTCAAGACGATATCTTTACAACGTTCCAAACCTCACAATTTGTGTATGCCTTGTTGAATTCGCAACTTTACAGTGTAGGGGAAGAAACAACAATGACGGAAGTGGTTTACAATTTATATATAAATATATTATAATGATATTTTAGAGACATATTTTTTTAAGTTGTTACATACAACATACAAAATATTTCAATAACGTATCTGCAATCTTGAATCCTTCCTCAATAACGTTGCCAAACCGTTCAAAATCTAAACATTCGTATTAGTGTTTTTTTTTTGACATTGGCGTGGCAAACGAGCAAAGTAGGTCACCTAATAGACGATCTTCTCACTCATTAACACGTACAATTCCTGGAAATAGAAATATCGAACAGTTTAGAGGAAGAGAAAAGGGTATGAAGAAAGACATGCTTTGTTCCTTCGAATATCTCATACTAACTAGATAAAGGTATGACTGACATTTGACTAAGATTTTCTGTAAGACTATGGTAGTAACCTAATCAAACTGTTTGATTCATGCAGTTGACAAATTTGTCTACAGGGGGATCTATTATTTTACTCATTAAAATGAATACTATCTTATAGCTAAAATTTATATTATGAAAGTATCTCATAAATACACACAAATCATAACTGCAAACCATGTTAATCCAGTAAATTCAGCGCAGCGAATTAAAGCCAGATATTAATCTGCGAGCGGCATCCTCGGATTCGCCATTTTGCGCCTAAATATGATAAACTTTCGCCGAATTTTTTACACCTCCCTCCCTCCTTGAAGAATACCAAACGCCCCCGTCCCACCCCAAGTCAAGTCTTACGGCCCCGCTTTTAAACTAAGCTCGTTAATTAATTACAGCCAAGTCTGGCGAGGGTACCGCCTTATATAGCGTTATGTGCCAATTTAATATTGCACTTTCTGGAACGGGTACGAAGCTATTATGTTATTTTTTGTTTATTGATTTTTGAAAATGGAATTTATTTAATTTTAGAATTAATTTACTGAGCACTGTTATTAACGTTTCTTGGTAACGGAGTATTGTTATTGTCTCATAAGATATAGTGAAGTTATTATTATACTAAGTATACATTTTGGATGCGTTAAAATCAAACTTAAATTGTAGTCGGTTTTTGTTCTCCCGAAATTTTACCAACGTCGTATTGAGTGTAAAATATATTTTTATTTATTTATTAAGAAGTTACAAACAATAGCAAACTAGTCAAATATAAATATCTACCACATCAACAAGCAATTTGACAACATAACATTTCATTTTGTATTACAAACAATGAATGACACGCCCATGCTTGATATCCAATTATTTTAAGTAAAACGAACGCGTGACCAACCGTATCTCATCCCTGTGTATAATGCTCATTACAATACATGTTATGGCTTTATCTGCTACATATATAAACATACATATAAGGAAAGCATTTTGTACTTGACGCATTAAATCAAGAAGCTTTCCTTACCACTATATTTATTAGGGTCGTTTTAATGTACACTATATCAGCAACACACTTTGATAAAACACTAACCCAAGCAATAACTAAATCACAAAATTATTCACAAATAATATTAATTACAAAATCACGGGCCGAGTAATACTAAGAACATTTCCTCGGTTCCATAATTAATTGCTACTAAATTCGCCCCAATTTGAATCCGGTTACCAAGTCCGCGAAGAAACTTACGACGTACATAAGACTTAAGGGCAGGGCACGGCCGGAGGGGGGAGGGTAAAATGGCGGCGGAGGGCGCGACCCTCCCGCTGGGAGGGGAGCAGGAGCCAGGGAGACGCGCGGGAAGCAGAGGAAGGACGTGAGATTTACTCTAAGTAATTGCAGTAATAAACACGCAAATATATCACGGCCGGGTAATGAGAGGAAGCGTCGAAAATTGCCGACGCAAATTGCGTGTGTGAGATAAGCTAATTTTTTTTTGTTGAACAAGAGAACGGAATTGTTTTGTTTTTCCTCGTCTTTCATGCGTTGGAATAAGGCTCTTTAGGCGCTTAGTACATTTCCGTTTGGTTTGTCGGTTATTTAGCAGCATTAACGCGATATTAAGTTACAATTACTTAAAACAACGTTTACGTTTTCATAACACTATAGCGATATTAAATTATGGTTACGATACTTATTGCTTTCATCTTATAAAAGTCTAGTCAATTAAACGAATAAATAAATGAGACTTCATTTATAATTGCGAAAGAGCCAACTCAAGTATTGAAATGGTGCACAAGATTAGGCATTTCAAACTATTACATTCCATTTACACAGCTCGAACAATATTTACAACACAAAGTTCCCGCCGCGGTGTTTTATCAAACTTTACTATCAACGGCGGACTATTTTAATGTTAGTTTCGTGTTTTCCAACACTCGGACACTGATATCGTGTAGTTTGTTATAAGTTTACATGAAAGTAAGCTTTAAAATCGTTTTGAAGTAGTTTGAAGTTGTACTTTGATTTGTTTTTGAGAGCTGGTTTTTTAAGATTTTTTCGTAGGATAAGTATAACATAAACGAATTAAAAATGAAGGATGTATAAAAATTCAATCAGGTTATTTAACGGATTACTTTTATCTGTCAATTACAAAACCATTCTTCGTATAACCTTATTAGGACAATTACGATAATTAGTCTATTGAAGCGTTGTCATTTTATGATGTTATATTAAGTAGTATTTTAAATAGAAAATACTTTAAAATAATATTAAATCTCATGTTCTCAGACATAACGTTTCATTTTAAAGCTATATTTGTTTACTGTATGCATGCAAAATCGATATTATAGTCAACAAAACTGTACATCTCAGCTATTCAAAACATAGTTTTAACAGGTCATTGAATGAAATAAATTTGAAGAAGAAAGCCAAGAAGAGCAATTATCCAACCCCTCGCAGTATCCTAGGCAATAACCGCGGTAAGACAGTGATAATTTTTGGCAACAAAACCAAGCGACATAAGAAGCAACGCTGCATTAATTATTATTCTAGGGAGACAAGAAAGGGCCGCCCCATTTCCAATATTTATGTGTTGTCGATGACTACGCGAAAATATCGGGCGTCGACTGCTTTTAAAACGAAGAAAGGGCCAAGAAGGCCGCCGGGAAACCGGGCCTTTCTTAATGCACAAACAGCACTCGCCTCACCTGCCCGCCTTGATTTATTGGGTGGCTTTGTTCACCGCTCGTTACAAGCTTGTTGTTGCGTTTTTAATTTATTTCCTTGGTGGAAATTCGCACGTTAATATTTAGTTAGATAATGTCTGTAATGGGTGGAATAGAGCGGGCGAACGGCTTTTTAACTCACGCTTCCTTAAAACATAGCCGAGAGATCTTTATGCCATTATAATAGGGTTTATTTGATGCTATCTACCGATGATGTAATGGACTTCGAGTATTAAAATTTTCACTAAACACGCCTTATATTTACTAAGGTGTATGATATAGAGTTGTGACGGAAGCGAGAAATTTTCAGTTGCAATATTGGCTCCTTCCAAATGATTGTAGTACTTTGTTCTAAATTCAAATTACGCAGGAATATATTATAGAGGCGTCAGGCGAGCGCCGGCGGGCGAGGAGCAACACCCGACAACGGCAATGGTCCGTGAATGAATGTGAATTGGCGTCGCCGCAAACGGACTCTACCGATTGCCGACGCCACGACTCATTGACGATTCAACGGCGCGCTCGCAAATTTACTCGCAACTGTATATATTTGGGACAATCTGCGGAATGCACCTTGGCTTGTAAAGACCGTCCGCAGCCAATAAATAAAACCTATTTAGTTTATTATGAAAACCTTCAAAATTAACGTACCATTCTTATGTTATGATAAGGAACTTTCCTCATATCTTGTTTAAAGACATCGAATTTTATTACAACCAAAATTAAGCACTTGACAAGTAATTCGTTCAAAACAATACTAATTAAAACAATATTTATTTTACCTCAATTACCTTACATGTCACGAAATAATAAAACAAATCAAAATGCAGCGTAATAGAACAAAACTTTCGCTAACTAACGCGCTGGCCGACCGCCGCCCGCCGCCCGTAAGACGCATGGGCAGGGCGGAAGCACATTTGCATGGGCGGACGCGGTTAGCATGACAATGCGCGCACTCGCAGCCGATATTTACGCTACTCTATTGATTGGGCGCACGATATTGTGGCGACCGATTGGAAGCTTGTTTCGTGCATAGATAACTAGATGGCTGATTATTGCATTTAGTGGTGGGTAATCTTGATCATTTTGGTATATAGATAGGCGAAATACGACTGGTTAGTATATTTCCTAGTAACTGTGTTTACCAATTTCTGTTTTTCGTGTTACGACAACAGAAGTCGATGCTCAAATGTTTTCAAATTACATTTATTAAATGATCATAATTCTCTTTTGTCTTCATTTGCCAATTATGACTTACTTATTATAACCGTATTTAAATTAAGAAACTTTCTTCTAAATCTTTTTTTCTAGCTATAGATCTATAATGAACACTATTACAAAATGTAAATAAAGCTAAACCATCAAGGAAATTAATCCTACAAGATAGCACCTGCAATACAAGCCATATCATATCTCGACCCGTGTCCGCATTACGACATGCAAAATTATATACAAGGGGCGATGACAGGCTGTGATCAGGCGATCTTCACCCTTCCCCATCAGTCATAGCGGCCCGTCAGACGGCTAAGCGACCGCATTCAAATTGCCATCCGATGACGACGTGCTTTCACGACCCCTGCCTTGTCTATGGCCGAGCGGTCACAGATTAGCCAAAGAGTTGTGAATCAATTTGTACCTAAAGTGTTGGATTTCCCAAAAATTGGGCTTAAGTACTCTTTAATTTTGTGTTTTCGAAGATGTTTTTTATTTATGCTATTAAATGATTGTTCAAAAATT
>NW_023594797.1:0-8728 GCF_014839805.1 Manduca sexta | reverse complement strand
CGTTGATTGTTGTGGAATGAGCTCACAAATATTTATTTCTATGAATAAAGTGTTATATACAACGCTGTCCACACATCCTGTTTATTATATTAAAACTCGACAAAAGCACGACGCACGCTCGCTTCCTGGACTCGAAGTTGCGACCGCCTCTATATTTCCGGTGGTGGACGCTTCGATTCCTTTATTGATCCCAAACGTACAATATAGAGTGAAGTGTTAGTATACATGATCATTGATATGTTTCCCACTTCACCTAATAACTAAACTGGTTGAGCTTGAGTATCAGAACTAGTTTTATTATGTTATAGCCCACATTTATTTAAAATTCAGATAAAACTAAATAAAACACTAAAATAATCTATAGAATTCGTATTACTGACATAAAATGGTCTTAAATAGTGGATCTAAAAGCATGCCTTTGTACAAAAGATTCTAACGCGAAGCACATGGATTTTTGTTCTATATTAATCTAAGGAACAAAACGCACCATAACTTTAATACGTCTAATTTCATTTAGCACCATACTTTATCTAACCTAATATGATCACTTACTGTTACTTAGGTAAGTTCCTATTACTGATGATAATTGCCCCTCGAATGAATCTTAAAGCGTTAATATCTACAACTCATCCATCACAATTTACGTGGATTTCTTTTGTTAATAAAATGTCCCAGTATTAGAAAAGTGAACTTAAAGTGATTGGATAGAATTGATATTGCAGTGTTAAAAGGTCTTATAGACCCGTTTATAACCCGTAAAGTTAGTTGGAATTGTTCTGACGATGTTACGGTTAGTTAAGATCGTATTGATGGCTTGGTGATGGCACACAAAAAAACAAGTAATTGCTGTTTTATAGCACCCTCGTAGGAAATTGTAAACGTTCAATAGCCAGCAATTTGTTCGTGCACGTATCCAATTATTTAGCTGATATGTGAGGGATATGCCCTGTCATTAAGTAATTGTTGTCTATTAATTTAATACATATTTTCAGTGCTTCGCTTTTATTATTAAGAAATATCTAGCATAAAATAGATACAAAACAGTAATAGAAAAACACGAATTATAACGTTTTTACCGCGAAGAAGTTAATTCAATTTCGAACTAAACAAAATGTAAAACTGTGTGCCATGGAATTTAAACCGCGATTTCCAAATAATACTTTGTCCTAATTTCCTCGAAGCTAAGTTATAAAACTCCTAATCAGCCCACCGACATCGTGTCAGGCAGTTTCGCGCCATAAATTCCAATTAAACTCTAATGAACACATTTCTCGCGAACTTCAAACTTCGAGGATGTTGAAACTAGTTAAGTTGTTTCCAGGAATGGGAATCGTTTGGTTTCTTAATCTTTAAGTTGAGGTGAACTGTGTAATTGTAAAGAATTGTTTTAGAGTTAAATCTGTTTCTATGCAGTTTTAATTTTGTTGTTTAATTGGTATATGTGATATTTTACACTTTATCTGTATGTAGATGGTTTACATTGTTTAACGGAACGGCATAGTAAAGTATACCATTCCGTAAAACAATTATAAAGTAGTAGTATAACCTAAAAGACGTATGGAGGATGCCACTCCTCAATTGGGAGAGGCCGGCCTGTTCAAACCTCGATATTTCTGGCGAAGGATTTTCTGGAAAGGAACCCGACACAACTTATAGATACAAATAATATGTATAGCCATCTGCAAATCGTTCTAATGATAATTAGATTTTACATAAATTACATAAGCTGACAGGAAATGGGTTATGTGGACCCTTCGCTACTGCCGATATAAAATCTGATCATGACACACATACGGCTACTACAGCGGATTTTATACCTTGTGTACAACAGCCGGTATCTAGGCGTTTACAAATATCGTACTACCAGCAGCAGATTACTATACGAAGGCTAGTACAGTCGATTTTAGACCTTGTGTTCAGTAGCCGATGTCTAGGCGTTTACTGCCAGCAGGATATTACTACTAGGGAACACGCTATACTCACGTCGTATAATACAAATCCCTTCGCCCATATTTGCTTAACAATGCTTGACGTTTTTGGCAAAGGTTCGCATTGTACCGTTTCGAATTAAGAAAATAACCTAACATTTCCCAGAGAAAGTCAAATACAAATAGCGTTTGGGCTTAAGACGGTATTGTCGACGGATAATTGCTTCCTACGCTATTGTGGCTTACCTTCCCATATTCCACGATATAAAAAATATTTTACCAATTTCAAAAAGGAGTTTGTGCGTTCTTGTTTACATTATAGCTATAAGTTATAATATTTAAATTATTGTAATCGTCGTTAAGTCTGCTGGAAAGCCTAATAAATAAAATAAAATTTAAAAATATGGAGGATGTAAACTGGCTAAGGGGTGGCATCATTTCCTCAGTATGCCTAGTGAGTGTTTTGACTCTGAGAGATGGTATACCTTCATTTAAATTGCGAAACTAATAACAGTTTATTTGACAGTGTTTGCTACTCTATAAATACTGATGCTTTTTTTACACGAGGACGGCCAAGTGACCCCGCTGCACTTGATGGTTAGTAGAATGGGGTCCAATAGAATTTCTAACGATAGATGATTACCCTCGACAGTCGAGACAATTATGCCGGCCTGTTGGAACCAGATATACACTGGCTGATCCCGGAACGCTACATACTTACGCGGGCCGCTTGGCGGGAAAAATCCCATCAAAACTCC
This sequence comes from Manduca sexta, assembly GCF_014839805.1. Classification (NCBI taxonomy): domain Eukaryota; kingdom Metazoa; phylum Arthropoda; class Insecta; order Lepidoptera; family Sphingidae; genus Manduca; species Manduca sexta. Next base: position 6,042 of record NW_023594797.1, on the reverse strand, counting down.
ATCCAATCGAGCAGCATTTTTTATATTTCCTTATTATAATTGTCACTTTAAATGTATGCGAAATCCATATTTATCTACGTCGCGCAAGCACTCTCGTCTAAAGCCGTGTTGAAAAAATGTGAGATTCACATTGTTCATTCCGATAATTTTGTATGAGCCCATACGTAGCGGTTGTTTACCCAAATTTACATATCAAATACATATGTTGGAATGTTTTATCGTAAAATGATGTTATCGCTTACAAATACGTACTTACTGTAGTAGCGTCCTGTTTATATAAACGATAGTATTATTGTCACCAAATAACTGCTTAAATGTATATATTTTATAGGATATAAAGTTTTTCAGATTTTTGTATGTTGTAATCGCTGGCCTGATGAATTGAATTTAACAATCATATGATTAAATAATATCATAGGACTTCCGACAGTCCCTAAGTAACTGCAATTATAATTATAATTTAGCAGTAATAGGCCATAAATAAAAAGATTGCACACAAACAAATCTGCAGCAAAAGTAAAAACACCTATCTAAAATAAATCGTACTGAGAAGCTTCGAATGCAGAAAAAAGAAAAAGGCGATATAGAGATGTCGTCAACTACTCAACATATATGGTGAATATTTGTTATTTTTTATCTCCGTGCCCGAATCCACGAATCCGACGATTCCTACGAAGGAAGAAAATCAATATTTGTTCTATTAGTCATGTTTTGATTGATAGAAAGACCATTTTTCGATCAACTTGAAAACAAAGGCAGAGAATGTTATATCTGTATCAATAAATATGCATTTTTCAGTATTTCAATAAAAGAAGAAAAGAATCGTACACGATCAACAAGGTAGCTAGACCCTCAATGGAAACCGGCGTACTTAAACATCTATACATAATAATAGCCCGTATTATATACTGTACCACTGCTGGCTCGAACCTCCACTACTTCTAAGATTAACCGTCTATATTAATGAAAATACTTAACCTTCCCATAGTTTAATAACAGAAGCTATCAATGGCGAAGGATGAAATTTTTCGAACGCTAACCCAAGGCAAACAAAAACTGCCTTACCAACATATCACGACCAGTTTAAAAGAAAACAAAAATTAAGACAAACGTAAATCAACTTAAAAGGAAGGCGATAGGACAATTCCTGTTTTGTTGGGTTGTATGGCCGCTTCGCCACTGAAGGCGATAGAATCTTCAACGGTGCGAGCAAACCTAGCTAGACCCCAGTTATAAAATAATAATAATATCAGCCCTGTATTATCTACTAGCCCAATGCTGAGCACGGGCCTCCTCTACTACTGAGAGGGATTAGGCCTTAGGCCACCACGCTGGCCAAGTGCGGATTAGACTTCACACCTTCGAAATTCCTATAGAGAACTTCTCAGATGTGCAGGTTTCCTCACGATGTTTTCCTTCACCGTTAAAGCGAACGATAAATTCACAAAGAATACACACATGATTTTTTAGAAAAGTCAGAGGTGTGTGCCCTTGGTATTTGAACCTGCGGACATTCGTCTTGGCAGTCCGTTCCACACCCAACTAGGCTATCGCCGCTAGACCCCAGTTAGGCAAACGCATTTAACCAAGTTACACGTTAACGCTTGATATCACTTCGTTTCACCTCATTAGCTAATCCATCTTGATTGTTGCCGGCCATTGGTGATTAATTGCATTAGCACGCGTCATAGTGGCTTAGTATTGATGCCTTCTGTTATTCCAGGGATATCTATCATAGGTCACGCATTTTATATGACTCAGGATATAGATATTCTTCTACAGAATAAATGGGTTGGTTTGTGCTACAGTCGCGCAGAACGCCAAGGTAAAGTATTCTTTAATAGTAAGCGGAGTAAGTTCCAGATAGAGTGTCGACTGTGTCGCCAATAATAATTTATAATTACTATTTTCAATTACCATAGATATTATAAATTCCTAGCTCATATTGAGATGACCATCCATTTCTTGAACAATATATTAGCTGTATATAAGAAACTAATCGAGAATACTTAACATAAAAAGATGCGTTTATATATTATAATGTGTATTTAGGAATTTCTAATATCACATTATGACTAAGTCGGAATCCCAATGCGTCATAGCAAATATCGCTTAGCAAAAATCTCTTTGACGAGATACGCTCAAAGGAGCTCGTTTACTTAAATACATTTATATTTCTTCCGCGCTCCCTCACAAAGGGATAGAGCGTAATGCGAACGGTACTTCATACGTGAAATATACTTTATCATCGTACTGCATGTTACTCACGGCTTTGTCTTCGTTTCAACTGCTTTATTGTTTAGCTTTTAGTTGTATTAATATTGTTACGAACAGTCACGTTTTCCATTATCAATCAAATTATTAGTTAACCGCATAATGAAATATTATAAAAAAAAATTCAAATCGCAAGTATTCCGAATTAATTAATTACTGTTTCAATAATATAGAAACGTTCATGTCTGTACACATAAAGTCTTAATAAGTAATGAAAGTATTGATAGTGGAGTATAGCGAACACGGTCGTGCAGGAAGCACGGCCATCTTGATAGTGCTTACGGATATTGGAGATGGGACAGTGCTCTCGTGTAATTGCTCAGATATTGCCTCCACTTGTTTACCGGCACGTTATTATCGACGGATTGTCATTGTTACATAAATATTAGTGCTGAGAGGAAATTAATTGCATTGATGTAAAATTTTATTTGAGCTACATCCAGTGTCAATTGTTAGGATGAATTAGATCTTAAATCTAAATGAAATAAAAGCTGAAATTGCCTGTAACTTTTGGAAGAGCACAATTGTTAAATCGATATGTTAACAAAGAGTGGTAAACCAGTTGCGTCTCTGACTAAACTACAAGACAAGACAAATTGGCTCTCTATACGCCATTAATACCCCAATCGTTTTGATCTACCTCAAAAATTAACCAAACAGATTCTTATTTTTGACATGCTCACAAATAAATTATTTTGATTGGTTCATTCTCAGAATCGGATTGAAAATTGAGATTGGGATCGTTTATTGAAAACGGCTGTAGATTGGTATTGGCTTACTTAACATCGTTCAAATGTGTTTTGCTGGCTTTATATATAAACGTCATTGTCAGCGATGCTATCAGATGGCACACATGTCGAGACTCATGTCATGTCTGACCCGAAGATGTTATTAAACGACGGCCATCTTATATTCGACTAGCTTTTCCCTGCGACATCGCCCGCGTGAAAAAGTTTTTCGAAGAAAAATTTTCACAAGATAAAAAAGTCCTATACCACTCAGGAAAATGTAGCTTCCTATTAGTGAAAAAATCAAAGTCGGTTGCGTAATTTCAGAGATAAGCGCGTTCATACAAACAAACTCTTTATCTTTATATATTAGTATAGATATCAGTCTGAGATTATGTCGTATTCATTTACACTTTTCCTATAATAATTGCAAAAGATCCAATGGTCGTAGTTTCGTCTATAGAAGATTTTGTTCTCAGAATGGAGGCCAATAGTAGTCAGGGTACAAAGAATAACGGAGTGCTCTATTAGTTTATAAATTATAAGGGTTAAAGCAGTGTTTTCTAGATTCTCTACAGTATAAAAATATTTTACTCACAAAAATCTTTTATAGTTTTGACTGTATCATCCTTAAATATTTCATGAAGGAAACCTAAACAAACAAGTAATTAGAACAGCTTAAATTAGAATAAAATAAGGTCAAAGGTGACATTAAACTCTATTAAAACAGTTCAGCACTAAAGAATCCTAAAAGAAAAAGAAAGCCGAATAACATTAAGGCAATATCACAATCGTGAGATCCATTATTCTTCGCGACAGATCCATAAAAATTCTAAAGATTCTCGCGGTTAGATAGCAGACGTAAAAAAATTAATTCCAGCCTACAGGGGTCGCAATGTGGGGAGTCGGCACCCATAATGGATTAGACTTTATCTGAGCCCGTCGAAGCGAGATAATTTAGGGTTGCCAAAGATCAAGATCCTCATTGCGCTCACGATTATTCACGGACAAAGGATTCGGGGAAAGTATTTTCGGTGAATTTAATTTTGAACTTCTTTTGTTCTGCTTCGGTGAATGTAGGGATGCCACAAAGACAAAGCTTTGGCCTTTTTGTACCAATGTTTTTATGTGGGATTATTTTAATCTAAATCAGAATGCTCAAGTCTATTAGATCATAAATTATAACAAACTTTGAAAAAAATCTTTTATTTTGTTTGTAAATAAATATTTTAGTGCATGGATTTCTTTTAAGTAGTATTAGGTCTCTTTTCCACTATGCTAGAGTACTGCAAGTGAGAAGATTGCAAATGCCTTCGAAATATATACAGCCTTTAATAAACAATAATGTGTATTCCTTTACAATAACAATGATTCCACATATAACCCCAAGAAGTAACTGTTTGCTATGCCATTACTTGTGTAAGTATTCTTTAACCTAATTGCATCAGTAACTCACATTATACTGTAGTATGGCAACCATATTGAAGTCTCAAATATATTGTGTTTGTATGATTTTTAAAATTAGAATACCAATATTTTCCTAAAGGATAAAAACCTTTTGTCTACATATGAAAAAATAAATTGTTAGGTGGTTTTAAAATTAGAATACCTACCAATAAGGTTATATTCAAAATGCCTATCACATTGTTGGATAAGCCATGTTGCACCTGTGGCCGACACCTGCCAAGTAAACAGATTTAAATGGCGATAAATGCGTCGCTAATTGAATTAATTCCCCTCTGTAGGGTCGTGTCGGCTTGCGGTGGACCTTTTATAAGGTGTTACGTCATTATCAGATACTGTTATGCTTTTGTAGTTGACAAATTAGTAGTTATTAACTTCAGAGGAGGTTTATCGCTCAATATTATGCGGAGAGTACTTAATTACCAAAAAGGCGAAACCTGGCATGAGGTTGAAAAACGCCAGGGAGGGAATAAAATAAGCTGTATGTAGTTGAAACTGTTAGGTTATCAGTATAGTTGTTTCTAATATATAAAACACTCATGCCCGTTATCCACATAGGGGTAGGCAGAGATGTAACCAGGGCTCACACTTTTCGCAGTGTTGAATAAATGAGTTTAAATAAAAATAGCGAAAGACAGTTAATTCGTCCAACTTATTACAAAAGCAACTCTAACCTCTAAACAATTTAAATAACAAATAAAAATAAGCGTTCGTTTCCGCCAAAATGCCAGAGAAACTTGACCCGACGTTTATTAGCCACTATTGTGTCGCTTACGTGGACGCCTACTTATAATATTTTATCTTTAGTTCTAAAAACCATAGACAGTAACAATGGAACATAAACATCACGCCGTTATAACCGAAGGGATAGGTAGAAGTGCAGCCTGAGCATCCACTTTTCGTCATGTTTTTTCCGTCCCATAATGTGATAGCGGGCGAGCCTACCGCCATATCCGGCCCAATTCCAGATTCAGTTTGATCAGTAAAATCCAAATAACAAAAGACAACAATAGAAATTCAGAGAAAACCTCGCATTTACATTCAGAGCAAACTACCGCATCTTCATATTGATTTAAGAACTTCAACTTACAAATAAACATTCACAATTCCAGTTTGCATCCACGTTTAATGTATTCCTAACATCAATTTCAATAGATCGAATTGAATAACAAAGCTAATAGAGGCAGCAAGACAGCCTGTTCAGTTGCAAATTAAATGACGCCAACATTGCGGGACCCGATCAATTAAAACTGAATATTCATATCAAAACCAATGGATTCCTTGTAGTAAGGATGGGTAATTTATTTTGACAGTAGATATCAATGTAATCAGTTTGTACATAAGTAGGAATACAAACGTATTTCTTATAATATATATTTTTATTAATTAATAGGTAAGGACCATATATAGGCGGCGATAGCCTAGTTGGGTGTGGAACGGACTGCCAAAACGAATGTCCGCAGGTTCAAATCCCAAGGGCACACATACCTCTGACTTTTCTAAAATCATGTGTGTATTCTTTGTGAATTTATCGTGACGCTTTAACGGTGACGGAAAACATCGTGAGGAAACCTGC
>NW_023594796.1:0-17898 GCF_014839805.1 Manduca sexta | reverse complement strand
TTGGTTTATGAATTTTGTGTGCTAAAATATGCGAGTGTGTAATGATTTTTCAGCCTGATTTAACCCCTGAGCTTTTTTTTTCGATATAGTTGGAGTAGAGAAAAGATCATCTTCCGCTATTTATTATAGCGCATTTCAATTAAATGATTCATTTGATTCAAAAAGAGAGATTAGTTTATATTATCACATGTACAGGGCCGGTACCTAAGTTTTATAAAAATATCACAAAATAAATGGCTCCTTTTCAATGTATAGTAAGATTGCTGTCTCTTCCTCTATTTACTTTTTTTTCTTTTTTAAAGATGAGGCATCAAATAAAATTACTTTAGCTTTATAGGTAACAATGATCAGATAAGCCACTAGGATTATTCAGAAAATGTCCAATCAGAGAATTCAATAAACCTGAGTCAGCTAATTGGGTGTTGACATGTCTTAGGTTTAATTCCTGATTCAAAATTTCAAATTTTCCATTCGAGGAAAGTAGACGTTAATAAAAATACTAATGCGGGCTATAGACCGAAATTATGCTGTGTTGTTTAGCTTCACTCGCATAGATGAGATGATTAGATAGATATAGAAAAAATATGTCAGGTATTGATTTCGGTTTTCATCCTGAATTATTGCCTGTGTTTGTATCTGATGAGGGATAATATTAATTTGTAACCGCGCATGGGCTGATTTCCTTACTATAGAGATAAATACTTCTGAGAAAAATTATGGACTATGAGGCCACAGGATTGAGCCTGGTTGGGAAGATATCTCTGCATTGTCTATTTCTGTCGCATGCAAACGCCGCTGTGTTCCGATTTGAAAGAAATTGTTGTTGATATTTAGAGGCCGTTATGAGACTAATGTCTCTAGGTAACAAGCGCAGTGTAACCAGACAGTAGACTGGTGACAGTGGTCTTTCAGTTAAATATAAAACTTATTTATATTGTCAAAGAACCCAATTTTATATTTCTGATATTTTTAATTATTATCTAATGTCACACTATTATACCTATTAACATATTATATAACTAAATACCTATGTAATACTAATATCTTATTAGACTACTTACCACAAAAATCTTGTAAGAAAAATACATGTTTACGTACTTGCATATTATCTTACTGGAAATACCCATTGTAACAATAAATATCCCAACAACAAAACGTTTATTATAAAAATTTTATTAATAAATAAAACTATAAAAAATGTATCCATTCAATTTATAGCTATATATTTCACAAAGTGGTAGTAGTGTAGACTGATCAGGAAGATACATGATCAATTGGGGTGACATTCTACTTATTTATTTGCGCAAGAGCATGGTTGTGAACAGAAGCTATAAACAAATATTCTTAAGCACTAAAAACTTATCTACTGATTCTCTTATATTCTCTTCATAAGTCCACCCTATTTAGAACTCATTAAACTGATTTCATAATGTGCACTGATCAGACAGTAAACCAATGGAGACGAATTTTGTATCTTATAAGAGTAATAAGAATGATACATTTGTTTTGACTAACTCGATATACCCGAAATGTCTGATTATTAACTAGATCACTAAAGCTTAGTAGTAAAAATATTGTAAAAATATATTATTTACGACGTGATAAATTATTTTATATATTCAAAATAATAAATATAAATTTAACGGCAAATAATTTTGATAACCTTTGCCATTGAGATTTAAATGGCACGTTAATGTATAATTTATTAACTTAAATAAGATGTTTTTTCTTTGTTTAGTTGGAGCTATGTGTATTACAAATTTCAACGAAATCACAAATGTATACGTTAGACTTTAGACGTGACAAAACAAAGTCATTATATCTTATTTATTCTATACGATTCGTTCTTAATTACAAGTCTAAGCAATTGTATCACGCATTTTGTGTATCTCTACATTTTTCTAAGTAAATTCTTCAACAATAAATAGAAATTATCTACTTGTTCGATGTTAAAATACTATGCATAAAAATTTAAACTACTATTACTCTTTAAAAATTTCAACAAACTTGGTTATCGTGTAGCAACTCCCTCGATATTTTTATAAACTCTTCACTTGCAGTATCGTGTCTCGAAGCTCTATGTTAGTGAACCAAGTCATTCTCTGCGGGTGGTGACAAACTATGAAACGGTTTAGTGGGGTGTGCTGTCACAGAGTGCAAATATCTTATTTTGAATTTGGATGATGCGTTCCTTTTTTGATTTGTTGTTCCATTTTTGAATTTCGATTTACGTTTAATTGTAATTGTTGCTATTGAGTATTGGATAATAATAGAATTATTTTATACGTTTTTTATTAAGTTGGCTGTATACGTATATTAAATAATAACTCTACCTCGCTTCTTTTTTAAATTAGCAGGTCCTTTGTTATTATTTCATAGATATTCAAATTATGTATTAATAATATGTATTTTTTAATTTATGCGTATTACTTATACAATGTTTTATTAAAACGGAATATGTTGAGTTCCGAAATGATTATGGTATGATTTTATGGCATACTAATGAGTAAAAAATTGCACGATTCTACAGAGGTTTTAATGGGTTGCAAAAACCATAATAATATTTTACATTTATATTTCCTGTTGCTTTATATTGCCTATCTACCTACACAGGAATTGTTTGTTTGCCAACTGTATTTATTCGAGTGTGTAATGGTTTGCGCTAGAATTATGATCGCAAATGCTACATTTAACAAAGCGAACAATTTTTTACTCCGGTCATGTAATGCCGTCATTGACTTCATTAAAAATCAATGAAAAAATACATCGTATAGCTAAATAAACGTCCTTAACTGACCATATCATACATTCCATACGTTTACGGCAAAAACATCACAATAACAACATAAAGTCTATACTTATGCAATGTTCTACTGGCACACCGCCGTACTGCCGACCTGATAAAGCTGAAAAGGCAACTTAAGCCTATAAAACCCATGCACTAAACATGCTTAACAATCAAAAGTGTAATAAATAAATAAACTTCTCAGGCAATAAACGGTTTTATTGTAATCGTCGTAAAGATTGTTGTTGCACATTTGCTCGTTGTGGTTACGACTTGTCGGCATGAATGAATCGGGGGAGTGGAATGGGTATAGCTGTGCGAGAGGGAAAGACGATACCAGTTCACCACGTGGCCCGCGTAACGCAATTCTGCGCAAGTCTTGTTTTGTACGAAAATATTTTTAACCGATTGTAAATAGAGGTATGTTATTGTGGTGAAATCTGAGATATTATTATTTAATTATATAATATATTTTGAATAAGTAAGCAGTTCAGTAATAAGGTCAATAAATTTATTTGTATAATCTTTCAGAATTTGGGATTATTATTATTCAATGATATGCTGTTATAGTTAATCAATATGTTTATCTGGTGTAGTAATATATATACTCTGCGCGAAAATGCACTAGAAATATATTTTTAAATGTACTACCTATCTAATCATTTTATAATAGTATTTTATAAATATCTAAAATAAATAGGGGCATCTTATATTTCTTTTTTACGTATTCTTTTTTAATGTAGGTACGTATATACATTTGTACAAATACTTATATGTGAGAATATAATAATATCAAAGTAATTTTTACACTTTTATTATTTTTAATTTAAACTTCTTCAATTCATTATTTTCATTATTCTATATAAAATTATATCCAAAGTATTTAAATATCCCTAAAAATTATAATAGATATCTATAAACGCAGGTAATTTGTTAATAAAAACAAACACCCAATGTTAGAAAATACCTTTATTGTTTTTTTATTTTAATATAAATAAATGATTTTTAAAGAATAAAAGAAGTAGATTATATAACAAAAAAATATATTTATCAAATAGTGTATAATTAATTAATAGTATTTTTAAAATCGATTGTTACTATACTGTTTAACACCATTCAATTTGACAGCTAGAAGTGCCGGAATGGTTTGTGATTGGCGGTGAATGTTCTGCACCGGATCACTATTGGCGTAGAAGATGGAGGCGCGGGGTAGCGCGGGGCTCGGCGCCATTACGAACAATGGCCGTCGAAATAGTCGTTAGCGAATAGCTTTTATCTCTTTCTAATATTAGCGAGGCAGGTAGGAATTAATGAGACGGAGAGGGTTCTGCCGCGTCGCCCCCGTGTATCGCTGCGTCCCGCTCGCACGCACGTGGCTCGTTTCGCCGTCTCGAACGGCGCGCTCGGCAGCGGTAAACGCTCGCCACGACGGGAATTCGGAGTCGTAGAGCCTCATACGCGGGTCATAAACGATCCGCGGCCATAGTAGAGGTGCACGCGCGAGAATCGATCCGAATCGCCGGCGATAAACGCATCTCCCGCGAGGCGATCGTCGCGCGCCGCGTCGCCGCCGAGCGATGAGTTCCAAGTTCATCATTGATAGCATGCTCCCCAAGTACCATCAGCAGTTCCATCATCAGAATTTGTTCGCGGGTGCGGGAGCGTCGCCCATAGAGGCGTCGCTGTCGTCGTCGTTGTCGTCGTCGCTGTCGACGTCGCTGTCGAGTTCGCTGTCAGGCGGGCTGGGCGCGGCGGCGCTGGGGGCTGGGTCGCCGGGCGCCGGCAGCCCGCAGCGCTCCTCATCATCGTCGTCGGCGTCGCCGGGCGCGCCGGCCAGGATGTATCCATACGTGTCGCACCATCAACAGTTCGGCGGATCAGTGCCGTTCACAGCAGGAGGCTCGCTGTCTGCCGCAGATGATAAGAGTTGCCGATACCCGACGGCGGTGGGCGCTGATCCGATGGTGAACTATGCGCTGGGACAGCACAATGGAGGAGCCGCGGTGTCAGCGGCGTCGGCGAGCATGGCGGCCGCGGCGCAGTTCTACCATCAGGCAGCGGCGTCGGCAGCGTCCGCAGCATCAGCCGCCTCCGTGGACGCAATGGGTGCCGCGTGCGCGCAACCCTCGGCACAGCCGCTGCCAGACATCCCGCGGTACCCTTGGATGTCCATCACTGGTAATTTTTTTACTCCTTGTCTGCATGCATTTTGCGTTGTGATTTCTGTAACAAGTTTTGTTTGTATCAGTGCCTAGTTTGTGTTGAGATCGCCTATTTTATATACCATAAATTATGGTATTGGTAAAACAATGTGCTGTTTATCGAAGGATTTTTGTTAGAGTTTATTTTTCTAGTTGGATTTTAATTGAGTGAAGTGAATTCGTTTGTAGTTGAGACAACAATGCAAAACATAAAAGTCTCTACATTTAAATTAAACCTCGCGTGCAACGTGCTTGCCATATTACAAACCGTAGAACTATATAAGTGCCTAGTAGAGCTTTGAATTGTCTGTAGCTTGTTATATATATATCTATATAATATGTCATTATGTACATAATAATTCCAATAAGATTTCTTCATTTATACGTTTATCGCTTATTTGATTTGGAGCAAGTTGGCAATTATTGCATACACAACAATAAAATATAAAGTCATAAAACGCAATTAAAATGCTCTATAATTATTTTTATTGGCAATGAATCATTACGTATAAACGTTAATTATTTGTAAATTAAAAAATATAATATATTTTTATTTATTTAGTTAATAATTATGTACCGGAAATAGAAGCTAATAAAGTAGGTTAATGAATTAGCTTATAATATTTTTAATAACCATGAAAGAAGTATTTACAATTGTATTATACAATATTTTTTCATGTTTCTCCCGGCCGTCGGATGATCAGTATGACTTTAATTATCACAAATAATTAACTAAACTCATTTGCAATTACTATTAGTATACATTGTCTGGTAACATAAAAATAATAATTAGTAATAAAAGAATTATAAACGCCGCATTAATAATAAACAATAATTAATTTATTTTTTAACATCACAACCATATAAATTGTTCATAAAGATTAAAACTATAATTACATAAACGATTCAAAGTATATAATTAAATTTCAACCATAAGACTATAAAAATAAGATGTGAGATGGTAATTATAATTAATTATCTTAATTTTATCACAAATATAAGCTGTTTAGAAATATAACATAAAAATAAAACTAATACACCACTAATTTTAGTGATGAAAGATCATAAAATAAATTTTATTCATTGGCTTAGTGTATGAAAATACATTAACCATATTATTGAATTTAGTATTTTAAATAAGAGTTATGCCAATTAATGATTTATTTCTATTAAGATTAAGTTAAAAGTTACTTCCGCTATTATATATTTATAATAATAATTTAAATTAAATAATAATTACCAATAGGACATTTAAATATTATATAATATTTATAGGTATATAATAATTGAAGCTGACAACTATAATTGGAAAAAAATAAAGCTTTTAGGTATTATAAATTATCCCTTTCGTACGAGAAAAAAATACTATGTGTATTTCAATAAAATTAATTTTAGCATTATCCTCTACATTAAGACATGCACATATATTTTACTTCACCCTCTTCAGCCCTTGGAAGCCTCATTGTATTCGTAGCGGTCTGAATCTATTTAGTGACATTTATTTCTAACTTTCACAAACAAATAGCGAATAATTAGCCTTTTAATATTTTTTCTATATAGTATATAGAAGCGTGAGGAGTAAAATTATTACCTATATATTTTGTAATGTGTTAAATATTTTGTGTCCTATATAGGTATTAGTTTACATATATATAAAGATATCCATCTTATACTAAAACTGCTACAAAAACCTATTCACTAACCTCTAAGGTGTAATTTAAATCAGTCTTTAACTTTGCGTTAAATAAACATTTATTAACACTCAATAAAAACTATAAGACAGTCGAAATATACCAAATCTCTGACACCAAGTATACGTGAAGCCACGTGAGGTCCACTTAGGAATCCAAAAGGCGCACGACCATGTACTAAACGAGCTGTATACTTTGCATACAATGGTACAATTATTTTTTATACTTACTTTTATTATCTAGCAATCAATTTCGTATATCAACTTTGATAATCCAAATGTAGAGCATTGTATAATTTTATTGCTTGTATGTTTAATTGAATATGTACCTTATCTATTTGTTATAATTTACTTTATTGTTTATTTATGTTTAGCTGTAGGTTTGCTGTTATAGGTATGTCTATATAGTTGATTACTGGCAAATTTTTCAGTTAAATCATTGGGTATTTTAGTCATCCACATTTTTTTAATTATGGTTGCGTAGATTAATAATTATTTATATTAAAAAAAATCTATTCATCTCCACTTTCACTTTGTACATAAAAATAAAAACGAATGTGTCCTAGATATTCATTATCCTTGATACCTTAACTATGATAATAATATTATTCCAATAGCCTCATTTTTATTTTATAATTAATTGTAGTTTTTTTACGGCATGAAACACATAATTAATAAAATAATTAGCTTATAAAATTTACCATGAGCATTAAAAATGTAGTTTATATACAAAGGCAATTTAATTTAAATTACAAAAACTAAGAAACGGCATCATAACTCAGTCTATGTATGAATTGGATTTATAGTTTGAATACAAAAATGGAAAAATTCGCTGTTGTTATTATCGCAAAACGTTATAATGCGCAAAAAACCTACTAATTCACGTCAAACATGAATAAAAATTTATGCAAAGGATATAAAAAATATAAAGTAACCTATATAACGTGGTTCCGTACATAGGTATATATTAAAAGTACACATACTTATATTCACGTAACTAGGTATATAAATAGTTAGGTCAATAATTTATATTTTATAATGTACAATAGGGTTTCATATTGCAGTAGCCCGATTTTTCACTTCCATCTGTATATAAACAATTTTAATGCTTTGAATACATATCAGTTTATATTATACAGATGAATGCTCTGCTGAATACAACGGGAGAAAAAATAACGAAAATAATTGAGATTATTTTTATATTACAATGTTTAATAGTAACTTAAAAGCATTCACTAGCTTTATACATAATATAACTAATAAATAAAACAACAATATAAAGGTAATATTAGGTGTAAGTGTGTTTATTTTGGGTACAATCGTATAGTGTAAGTGTCTATTTTAATTGGTGCTAAGGGTATGAAAGACAAGACTAGCACGCACTAATATGAATTGTTAATTCTTTTTACAAGCACAAATATTATTAGGAACTACCAGATTTAAAATATTGTAGTTATTTACTGACATTCAATTGAAAATAATAGCGAATATAACTATCTGAAAAAAATTCTAAAGAGTATTATAAATAAAAATTTGGTCGAAAAAAATATATATAAAATGCGTATTATATCATTGTAATTCAAACGGCCCAATAAATTTTGTAGAGATTCTAAAAACATCTCAAAACAAAATGTTGATCTCTAATTAAACAGACGGTATGACAAATGAGTAATACACAAATACGATCTCGAACAATGACTTTTTTAAACAAATGTCACATTGAAAAATACAAAACGACGGGTCAACGTGTGTAATTAATGTCTTATATCGGGCATTAATATTCAAAATTTTAATTAATATCTTCATTATCCGCAATAAACACAATTTAAACCGCTTTAAACGTATCAATATGTGACGATGTCGCATTAATGTATTCATAATCGTAGTGATAATAAAATTCTAATAATCTTATTTTTACACTAAAGCTTAGTTTGATAAATCGAAACGGAGACAGCAAAATCGCCCGCTTTATATATAACTCTATCACTTATGAATAATTCTTGATATACAAGCATATTTTAACCATATAAAGATATTTAGATAAATAATCACCGTCAGATTTCATCTGTTTATTTTTGAGAGTGTTAAAGAATAAAGAGTGCAAGTCAATATTCATCGCACATAATTTAATTCAGCTATGAAAACGCCGCGCGAGTATTAGATTTGTTTGTTATTCAATACCGTCTCTGTACGATCTGATTTTAATACAAGTTATCGCGGTTATGTATTTTGAGATGATCAAAAAGATATTTTGCAGGAAAGCTTTATAACTATCAACACACTAATTCAGTTCGCCACGAATCTAACGGAAAAATGTAGAGAAGATAAAAATATAAATAAAAACACAGCCAAACACGCGTTCAGCACATCTGATACGTTGCCATGCTAGTAATTTCACGAGCCTACAAAACATGTAAAAATGACGTGCGCGTAAAAAATATCTACAGCTATAAAGATAAACGTGAATCAAAATCGTCGCGTCCGCGGCCGACCTTGTTGGCACATGTCTACACGAGAGTGGTTGACATGCAAAAAAACTCGTTATCAAAGCGAGCTGCGAGTCACAAATGCGCCGTACATTACTGAAATTATATAAAATAGCCTATAATCGTGTTGTTTTGTTTAGAAATGGACTATTCCCGTGATTTGTCGGCAATGTTGGCTTATAAAATGTCCGGGTTGATGGAGGCGCGAATACGTCTCGCGGCAGACCAAAATAACGCGCGCCATGAGCAGGTGGTCGGCGTGCGCGCACCAAATTAAAATGGCGGAGTTGTCAGTACGCAGACAGTTATTCGTCGTAAGCGAAACGTTCTACAACAATTTAAGTATAACTTCGTATTACGCTCTACGGACGTTGTATTGAATGAATTTCTCATAATGTAATCATTATTTCCGGTCAACGATCCCAAATAAAAATTTATCATTTTATGGCATGTCATAATATTAATTTAATTATAAAAATTATTCATACTCTTTAAAATGTTTCAATTTGCGTGGTCGGCTTAATACGAAGGGTTGTTGGGAACGAAGTAACAATAGATGTTATGTACAGATATAAAGTGCCCTACTAAACTTGTCTGTGCACATCGGGTGGCGCGGAAAGATGAATGCCAGTCACATGTGAGTGGCGCTCAGAACACATGCGCGGATCAAAATGGCCGTCTCCGTAGCCAATGGCAGGGCGGCGTGTGCAAACGGAACCCACATGCTATCGGAAGCCCTTAACGCTATTGATTGCTATTTGTAGCCGACTATTAATTAAACTGTTAATGAAACATTGTTTAGCTTGCATCTATTAATGGAGTACGTTAAATTTTTTTATTGTCGGACATGTTTAAAAATGTTTTCAGGTTAAACTCTTAACGATTTATTACGACCTCACAAATGGAATTCATATATAATTTACGCGGCTCCTTTTACTTATCGCTTGTATTTAGTTGTGGATGTAGAAAATAATATACATAAAACTTGTGCGTTATCTAACCTCGTTGAAATATTAGGGTTCGAGTACTCTCAACCATTTTAGGGTTAAGCCGCCTTTCGAAAGTTTCGTCACACGTTTAATTCTTGTGTTGAGACCGGGCGTTATCTCAATGTATTGTGAATATATGAGTATCGATTTATCGGCGCCAAACGTTTTAATCGGGTTATTTCGTGCAATTAACGATTGCGAGCGAGACAATAAATGTTTCCGATGAACGAAAGTCGATCGTGAATGTTGCTGAATAACACTTAGCCGAATAATTCTTAATTGGGTCATAAAGAATCATTAATTAAATTATAAACGAACATATTATATCGTGTGCGTGCTGCCTAATATTTTACGCTATTCGAATCAAGTAGCCTGAATATATGAATCATGCTTTATTTACAGTAAATCAAATTTAATGAGAGTTAAAAATCAATGATACTCATAACGAAAATAATAATCATTACTGGCTCTATTCCAAGCGAGAAACTAATATTTTTATGATTTTTCACGTCGACTACAGTTTGATACTTTCGTACAATGTACTCACTTTCTCAACAATTATAATGTTAGTATTAATTGTTATATTCTCATAATTCAATTCTATACATAATACCGTATATAGTTTACATAAGTAAATTTTCCTTATCTATTGTAAATAAAATTCTTTTGATTTGGTTTTATTTATCATAAGAACAAAATGAATAGCAATAAATAATCACCCGAGGCAGATAAAGAAAAAGATGCCCCCAGACCGTGGTCACGTCAAGTTGCTTCGACTTTAAATATAAACCTGTGGTTTTATTTGTCCAAACCTTTCTGATATATGTGAGTGTATAAGGAATTGACTAATCACATCCCAAAGTGTTGAAATAATCAAAGTAATAAATATTAAGAAAAGTGCTTTTTTTTATTATATTAAGTTCTTTAATAAAGTAATAAAATGACAGAATGACGGATTTTCCACACAAAATGTAGGCAGCTCCTTTTAACATCTATTTTAAATTTTCATGCGAAAAGGTGATATTATTCTGACAATAAAGGTGATTTAGTATATCACTTTGTAAAGATTATGTAATCTATGATTTCACCTCAAAGAACACTATATATAAAAATATATTTGGAAAAAATCAGAGCCCAATTTTATGCGGTCTCAAAGCTCTTTATAATCTTTAATTATGCGTTTTAATATTTTCTATTTTCTGTTAAAAAATCTGATTAAATAGTTTATAAAATTGATAAAGTTCCAGTTTTATATGACCAATTTCTTTTAAAACCTCCTGACATATTTTGATTCAAGACCGATTTATTTGACTGTGTTTGAATTTATCTTAATGTAAATATTCCAAATATAGTGGCAACTCCGTCAGAAATGACGAAACATTTCATTCATACTTTTCGTTTATTTCACACATCTGCAAATATCTCGTATAATTCCAGAAGTCACAAACCATTGGTCTATAACAAAGTTCGCGGTTCCGCGTGCTTTACGGCACAAATAAACAGCATTTAATTGATTAAATGCAATTAAAATCGTCGAACTCGTAAAATTGGCTATAGAATAACGATAAAAAGTAATTAATTGGCAATTGTTATCATAATTGTTGGTCTATTCACATGGTTGTGAGAAAATCTTTAGCTTACTTGTTCGTTATTTGATTTTAATTGTTCGTCTTTGTTGTTCTACAAGTAGTTATGTGAGAGTGGGTGGTTGTAATTGTAAGAGTTGTGACTTTTTGACAGTAATTGCTGTTAATACGCATTTTATTGAATGTTTGCTGTTACTAGAATTGTTAGCTTACTTTTTTATGTTATGTATTGTGTTCATGTTTTATGTAATGTATACGTACGTATTAGTTATATTTAGCTTCATATTACTGATATAACTAATAAACAAATAGACTTTCATATAATATTAGCAAAAATAAACAAATAAGCATACAGATGTAAAGATCGTTATTTCATATCTTGGTTTAAGATGACTAAATCACGTTACATAATGTTTTACGACAAAATCATATACGTAAAAATATACTTATAAATATTAATAAAAGTTTTAAAATAAAATATTTTTACATAACTGTATATTTTACATCACTATGAATTTGTCGGTTACTGAAAATAATTTTAGAAAATTTGGGCTGAACTTTCTGCTTTATCTGTTGTGCATGCGACTCAGCCGAAACAAGGAACTTTCAATACGATTGATAATAGATTTTCCATTTCCAGATTGGATGAGTCCCTTCGACCGCGTGGTCTGCGGTGAGTTCAATGGTATTTATCGTTTCAAATTTATTTTCTTTTAGTTTTAAGTATATTTGTTTAACTTGACATGTGCTATTGGGTTTCTAATATACATGCGAAAGTTTGGGTTATTGTTTGTAACCCTGTACGAATTTAAATAAATGGGGACATAGAAAATATCCTGAATAATCATATAATTTTAAACCAAAAATATATTGGGATTTTTATTTTGAGAAAGTTATGTCTCACGGGCGAATAACATCTAGGGGATATTTATTGCAGTTGATTATTATGTCTGTAAGTCGAACAGATTACAACTGCACTTATTGCAATATAATACTTTTGAATGTCCAAAAAGTGTCATGATTGTCTGTAAAATAAAAATTAAGGACATAATTTTGAAATGTTTTCTCAATCGCACAAGTTCGAGTTGATTTATATGAACATATACTTTCTGTTGTGTTAAGTTTATTAATTTAGCTTTGTGGAATTACAAGTAACGGTTACAGTTTTAATTTAAATATACAATAATTCTATTTCGTAAAAAAATATTTTCGGTATTACACAACGTATTAATTTAAATTTGAAACATAATAATTCATCTTATAAAAATGTATCCAAAATTCATGTGAATACAAAAACTTTAATAGTTTTTATACGCTACCAACACCATCAACAATTGTAGACAAAAAAATGTTTTTGTGTACACTTTTGGCCTGTTAAAAACCGTTATTTATCTTTGCAATTTCAATGAGACGTTGTAAACAATTGCAAAAAAATGGCGCAAAGGGTTCAAAGATTTTGCAATGAATGCGGACTTTCACCAAGAACAAAACGTTTACTCTGGGTCAGTATACCGGTGTTAAAAAGAAAGGATTTTGTTACTTTTTTAATTTACAGGTGATATTCGTTCCAGTAGCAACACTTTTCGCAAACTACTATCTATTCTGTTGAAAGATTGATGGCTATTTACCTTCCTATTATTTTCGGTGATTTGTAAAAGCCAAATAGAATCAGAACGCTATGTCAAGATAAAATATTTTTGCTATTACGAGCCTCGTAAAAATAGAAGATAGGTAGGTACAAACGAGCATCGATGTTTCTAAATATGATAAAAACATTTATACAAAAGATTTTTATTAAGTCTTGGATTCTTTGTAATAAAAAATCACCCATTCATATATAATAAGTTTTAAAAGCAAACCTCAATGCTTCATAATTAATATAATGAGTAAGACTTGGTATGAGGAAAAATATGTACAGTAAAAATGTTTTGATTCATCGTCGAAAAACTTGCACAAGCAAAAAACATGAAACGCAATCGAGGTCGATCCTTGACCAAATCAAATTTTGGGCTCAATCCAAATTATGCTACTTTAATTCAAATCTTATACCGAGGCCATAAATTCTTCTTTTAGATTTATACAAAAGATCGGACTTTAAACGATTGAATAGATAAATAACTGTGCAACTTTCACCGGATTGTAAACGCAAAAACTAAACAAAGGGCTCACGGCAATGGTTGTGCAAATTCCTTTTTTTATTTTAAAACAGCAATCCTTTGTGCTTATAAAATGTTTACAAATAAGGCATAAGTCAAAGGGTTTTAAATCACGGCGTCGAAAGCTTTTAAAACATGCTTAGAACGCTGCCCATTGTTTTGTTGGCACGCCCGCAAATTGCTTTATTACTGGACCTTGCACGAAACTCGATATCGCCGAAATTGCAAGCCGTCCGTTTATGCGGTGCGCCGTTCGAAACTGGATTGCACGCTGTCTATTACTATTATAAAATTGTATCGGAGCTCTGTACATTAAAATGTTTGGATAAATGATTTAAAACGTCTGGTCAGGTCTTTGAACCTAGATTCTTATAGTTTTATGTTTATCTGTTTGTTCGTGATTCACGCAAAAATAACTGGTTAGCTTATAAAGTCGATTAACCAAAAATACAGCCTACATTTTTTATTATTTGAATATTTAAATTAGTACAATGCAGATGTTAAGTTTGACCTCTACACAATACGCGTCATCATACCTAACCTAGCGACAGACTTATCGCTACGATATGTAATTCCCATAAGTATTTTTGTGTACTCTAAACGTTAACGACTAAAAAAGGCATCTTAGCTCTGCCTTCTGGTCCATTTAAAGTGGATGTTTCACTCAGTATACTTTCAAACAAGCGGAGTCATAGGAAACAGCTAGTAGTTAAAACAATGAATGAATTTATTATTTTTATGACTACACCGTGCATCACGCGCGTAAGAATAACACGATCAATGATTAATTGCTGTGTACATAACACTTACAGGGAAAATACGATCCGAACATCGTGTCGTATACGCAATAAATCGTATTGAACTAAGTTCCTACTTAATAAAACATAGCGCAATAACAATTAAGCTAATCACTGTAAATCTTAACCACCGTTATAAACCGATTGGAGCTCAAGAAAAAAAAAGTTAGTCCGCGAACAATAACTGTTGAGAATTGACCATAAAGTGGCGACCTTGCGGCAATAAAAATTTAACGAGCCAAGCCCGTGGCGTAGTACAAACACATTGTCAGATTCGTGGACGTGACTATCATAGAAACAGCTGGTCCGACATCTGCGCATAGCGACAGACATTTTGGGAGTCATTAAAGTAAAGAGTTGAGGAAACGTTTGATTTACGACGTAACTAATCGAACAATAACTCGATAGGTGATTTACAATATCGATTTACTTTTCTATTCGGACATGTATCTATTCGAATATTACACAATCAAATCGCTATCATTATATACACGTTAAAGGGCGTTTAAGCGCCATCGATCGGATTTTTATGTGCGTTAGAATAGAGTCGCGACGATTTACGCGCGTTTATAAGCGTCACATCGGTTTAGACGGAAATTAATTTCCATAATGGTCATTTCGACCGACACGTCGCGTCGACCGTCGTGTTCAAAGAACACGCCTTTGTAGACCTGCGTGCCAAATAAGTTAACACAGTACATTTAAATAGTGTATATAAAGTCCTTACGCACCTTATCGCGTCCAGTATGCTTTACTGTTTTATTTTACATACAAGTTTCAGAGATAAATGTTGAACAAGACGTCTTGTTTTGTATTGTATCGCGTTGTAACAAATTATTTTTATAACTCAATTCTATGTCTAAGATATGTAAAACAATGTTGTTACACATTAAAGTTGATGCTAAAAAAATGCAAACCGTAGTTAAAATGTAGGTAATTTAGATGGTGTTTTAAAGTGTCGAATAAAACCACTACCACGAATTTGTAATACTGAAACAGCGGCGTATGATAATATCTCGGCAAAAACCATTGAATATAAAGATTTTTTATTAGGAGTTATTTTCTATTACTTATAAAACTACATTTATTAGTAATATGCAAAATGCACGTTGCGCTGCATATGGAATCGTTTAAAACAGCCATATCAATATTTTTATGTCAAGTTCATTGAATGAATAATGTCATTGCCATCTTTATTCTTGCAGGGTGCCGTCACTATCTCTTGCCTATTCATTAGCCCGGCGCCCAACAATTGTGTAACGCATGTGCCTTATTCCTTTCAAGGTTGTATTTGTTGGTGCTAGTGTTACGTAATCAACTATTTTTAGTCACCCAAACTTGGAAGTTTGTTGAACTTTGATGTCATAATTTATAAACAATAACAAAATTTAACTAATCTGTTTCTGAAAGCTTTATGTTAGAAAAAGTTATTTATAAAATGTCTTTGGGGTGTTATCAACTAAATTGGCATCGAAAATATCGCTTGGTAAACAATTTTGACACTATCATGTGTTCTTATCCGATTGGTAACAACTTTCTTCCTTAACACTGAAAGTTAACTTTCCCGCCGTATTTTTTATTACTTTCTATGAATGAAACTTGTATTTGGAGCATAAACATAATCTTCACACTAAACTCACTTTACACACATCATAACTATATGAACTACTACTTTGAAACGATTCTGGCTAATGATTTATTTAATGTTTCAACCACGTAGGTTACGGGTTTGTAAGGTTCGTAGAATTTTTTCCATGCGCATACAATTTTTTTGCTTAATATTAAGGCAAACAATTTTGCATACGATAAGGACTTTGGACATTGTAAATGTAATATACCTTCTGTAAGTTGTTTCATAGAGAATTATTTTAATTTTCATATCCCATTGGGAGGAATTCAACTTTTAATCTCTCATGGTTAATATAATACACTTGTATTAAAACATTTTAATACGCCCATTAAATATTTACTTATTTAAAAATATATAAATATATTCTATTTGTGAATATTATGTAGATTTAAAACCAAATATTTTACTTTATTACAAACATATTTATATAAATATTTGTGAATAATAAAAGTATGAATGATTTATGCTATTTACAAAACCGATTAGACAAAAGTCAAAGATAGTGTGGTGAAAATTCGAATCGAAACGCAGACATTTGCTAGTGACCTAACCGCAAACATTCTTTAAAAAGCCCTCGCTTTGCAATTGCGAGACATCCTGTTCGTATAAAACTAACACTTTATTGCCGGCCTATCGATCAACGTGAAGTGATATTTAAGCGCTAATAATAAATTCACCCGATGTGCAACTGTCTGCAGGGCAGTCGCCGATGTTAGTATGATGCATATGAATGCAACTAGCAATAGACGTGGCATGTATTTGTATAATTTTGATTCACTATGGGTAATTGGCGAAGACAGTCGGCTTGCTATTTTCTTAATAAATTACGAGTTAAGTTACTCAAGCGTATACGCTTATATATAGATGAGTATATTAATTATAATTTTGATGTAATTAAATACAGTACTAACGTAAGGTCGACTTTCCTTAATCCACATTCTGAACTACGAAATGGTCAACTTTAATGGTTATTTTTATACTAGTGGCCAGTCTAAATTCAGAATTTTAAAGCCACCCATAGTGCTTCGACTTAGCTAAACGATCGTTGCTATTTAGCTACGTCCGGGAAACCAGCTTAACGTAAACGATCCACATGGTCAGTGGAGATCTAGTTTAGTCACTATACAGTATTATGTCTTATTAACATATTAGCTGTCCTATTTATTTTTCAGGTACTTTTTAACAACAAAACAATGCTGTATGGTGGATTCCTATTCCGTCTACACGGGCAATTCCGTCTTTTTGCAACTACAGGCATTCTAAACAACGGTCAGCTTTGATGACCATATAGGTAAATAGGGGATTATTTAATCTTTTACATATATGCTTACCAAAGATGTACTTCGATTATAATGCCTGTAATTGCAAAAAGACGGATACGGAATAGGGCTCCAAGACTCTACATTCTACGTACTACTAAATTCATTTACACACAGATTTTTACGTACATTAACAAGTGAGAAAATCTACTTTCTATTTCGGAATCCTACACAGAAGAGTTAAATTTTTATTTTACATTAATTCAGTAAGTAACATGTTTGTTTCTAATTTGTGAGGAATGTAAAGCCTTGAATTACT
>NW_023594795.1:0-11991 GCF_014839805.1 Manduca sexta | reverse complement strand
CGCCTGAGATAGGGCGGCACCACGTGGTACCGCAGTGCTTCGTGATGCATGGCCGGGAGCGAATTAAAAGCGTTAGAAATGTCTAACGAGACGGCGATAATCACCATTCCCTGGCCACTGCTTCCTCCGCCTGCGACCCGCAGAATCGCGTGGACGGTTGAGCGTCCCTCCTAAAACCAAACTGTTTGTCGGCCAAATTTGGACCGACCCTCTCGAAATGCTCGACGAGGCGCGCGTGTATAATACGCTCAAAAGTTTGGCGACCTCGTCGAGCAGCACGATGGGCCGGTAGGCCGACGGCGACTCTGCGGGTCTCCCCTCTTTCTTAAGCAGGACGAGCTTCCGGTCTTCCACCGCGCCGGGAAGACGCCCTGCACCATACAGGCGGAGAATAGGCTACGGACCCCCGGCCCAAGGTACTCGAGGGCTAACACCCAGGCTATCCCGGGGAGGCCGTCGAGACCCGGGGCGGTGTTTTGGCCCCGCAGCCGAAACACTGCCGCCCGCAAAACCGCGGGCGAAACCTCTGGGATATCCCTTGCCGAACACGACGATGACGCCACGTCCGGTGGCGCCCTCGGTGGAGGAAGGTATCCTCGGTGGCCGGGAACAAGGCCGCGACAACGTTGGCCAGAAGTTCTGGCCGGAGACTCTGCGACAGCGGGGCGCCGCCGGACGAAGCTTGTTCACGACGAGCTTGTATGGGCGCCGGGTCCGCGTCGAGTCTCCACAAACTCCTACGTGCCGCGACCCCTGTGCACGGCCACCCGCAGCGCTCTCTTCGCCTCTTTATAGAGGCCGTAGAGCTACCGCTCCCGGTCTTCATGGTCTCGTGCGCGAATACGGCGGCGGCGATGCCTGGCGTATCGGCGGCGCGCAGCCGCGCGCGCAAGACGCGCGCAACTGCGCTAACTCCGCCGACCACCAGTACACCTCCCGCCGCGGAGGACGACGGGCGCGCCGGGGCATGGCGGCGTCGCAAACGTCCGACATTGCCACCCCGAACCACTCCGCCTCCTGCTCGACCCTCACCGGACCCTCCGGCTCGGGGAACCACGAGACTGCCAGAGCGGCCAGCTCTGGGGCCTCCTTGTCGAGAGCGCCTTGATGCCCACCGCGGGCCGTCCTGACCAGGGGCACTCGGTCCACCACTGGGCTGGTTACGTTGACTCGTGGGCGCGGCGACATCGAACCTTATATATCGATGATCCGATAGTGTCTCCGCGTCCACGAGGACCCTCCAGCCACGGACACGACGTGCGACGACGGGGCACAAACGACAAATCAACAATTGACCCGCCGTTGTGCCGCACGCACGTGTCCACCGACCCCCTGTTCAGAACGGCCAGGCCGACGGAGATCGCCCATTCCTCCAGGACCTCACCGCGAGCGTCGGTCGCCGGCGGACCCCCGACCGCGGATTTCGCGTTGAAGTAGCCCGCGCCGATCGTCGGGTGTGGTTGGCCCGGCTCAACCAGGGCCCCCAGCCCAACGAGGAAAGATTCGAACTCGGCCAGGGGTCTGTTGGGGAGAAATAAACTCAACTATCCACAATTCCCCAACAGAGCCGCGACGCATCCCTGGCCCTTCTCGACTTTTGCGAAGGGCGGGGAGCCAGCGGCACCCTGGGTGATGATGGCCACCGACCCGTCGATGTCCCCTACCCAGTTATCTCGGGGCGGGACAAAATACGGTTCGGCGACCACGGCCACTTGCACCGACCACTGCCCAGGCTTTGGGACAACAGGTCCTGGGCGCGGGCGCAGTGGTTGATGTTCGCCTGGAGGAAACTTATATCCATTATTGATGGGCGATCTCCTCCACGTCCATCTCGGCCACTGCCTGTTGCGGTGGGCTCGCCGCCTGCGGCTGGGACAGAACCTCAGCCGCAGGCGCATTCCTTCTTTGGGGGCGGCGCCGGTTTGCGACGGGGAGGGGCAGCATGCCTTCCCCTAAGCGGTGCCCGGCGGGCCTGCCAGCGGCCGCGCAGACTGCGCAGTTCGGCGGGGCCTTACATTCTCGGATCTTGTGGCCCGCCTGGCCGCAGCGGTAGCAAAGGTCGCTGCGGTCCACTGCGCAGTCGCAGCGCTCCCGGACGTGCCGGACTCCAGGCACCGGAAACACCGCATTGGCCGCGACTCTGGGACGGTCACCTTAGCCGCGGTCCAGCCTATTAAGATGCGGCCCGCCCCTTGACCTTTTGGGCCGCCTTTATGGGCATTTTCACCCAGGCGGTCCCTACACCTGACCGATCGGGGCGAATCTGCCCTACTTTAATTAGCTCCGAGGGCACTCACCGGCCTTTAGAGGGCCGCTGCGACTGACTCCGGGTGGCCGTGTAGTCCAGCTCCGTCAGCCGCAGTTCTACAGTCTTTGTGGGTCGGGATACTTTCACATCCTCCGACCCGAGGCACTCCCTCAGCCTTGCGGCAAGGGAGTCGGCCCTCTCTTCGGAGTTGGCCCCGGGCACCTCGTACATTGGGGCGCCCGTGGCTGCAAACTAGCCTCAACCTGCTGATATCAAGGCCGGTGAGGTCAGCTCTCGCCTGGGCGTCCGTCAGTACTTGTTTGTACGACAGCCCCTTGGCCACCGCCGACGGCGTTAGGGAAATGATAACCGCCGCGGAGCGTGGCGGCCGCAATTGGGCTCCGCCCTGCGCGTCGGCTGCGGCGGCTGTGCATTGGCCGCTTGCGCTGTAGCGGGCTTCCCTTTCTTTGACTTCTTGGCCACCACTACCCACGGCGTATCCATTGACGCAGGGGCCGGCGGCAGCGGACGGGGCTCCGGCGCTGGTTGCACTGCCTGTCCTTTCTTTCCTCCCTTTCTTGTTTTGGGGCCTGGCGCCTTCCTCTTTTCAGGTGCACCGTTCTTCTCGCGGTTTTTTCTGGCTGTTGGTGCCGTCGTGGGCGTCACAGCCGCCGTCGCCGAGGAGGGACCCGCTAGGACTTGCGGCGGGGCGCTGGAGGGCCAACAACAGGAACGGGGATAGTGGGAGCCGGGGCGGGAGCAGGTGCAGGCTTGGCCGACTTTTTCCCAATACCTTTGCCCTTTGGCTGCTTACTTTGCGCTCCCCAACGATACCATCCGCTACCGGGGTTGCGTATCCCCGGTAGTCCTTCGTTCGTGTGCCAATGGGGGCGCTGTGCCGGGCCCATCTGGATAGACTCCATCCTGGCCTGCACCCTTGCCTCAATCATTGCCAGCACTTCTTCCGTAGAGGCTTGCTGGCGAACGCCTCTAGTTCTTCTAGGCGCCTCCGTAGGGAGCTGTTTTCCTCCTGCAACTTTTCACGGATTCCGCAAGTTGGGCTCCGCGCTCTTTCCACTCGCGTGCCTCCTTTTCTAAGCGTGCCATCAACTCGGATTCCGGCTGCTCGACGTATTGTTTTGTTGTTGTCCGTCGCATGGGTTGAGGTGCTTTCTGCGAGGTCCCTTTTAGGTTCCCCGACTTACGGACTATGTGACGGACCATATGACCGCAGTGTAGCAGGTCTTCCTTCGAGATGACTCGGGGTTCCTCGATGTCCATGCGTTTCGAGGTCACCGGCCGTTTTCTTGTCGAAGTTGATCCTCGAGTTCTTTCTCCATTCTTTGACGGGATTGCTCCCGCCTTCGAGCGTCGAGCTCTTTTGGGCCTTTTAAGGCCCGCATAATGTTCCGGTAAGATGGCGGACGCCCTCGTCCTCTGCCATCAGTCGTGACCGCTTTCGGAGCCGGTTCGTCAGTCTCGCTCGTCAAGCATATTTCGCTCTCCTTGGGCGAGAGTGCCGTCTCCAGAATTTCTTGCTACGGACCGACGACATACTCTCACTTGATTCGAGTCGATTCCGAAGCTGTCAAAACCTTGTGAACTCGGCCGCTACCTCCATGGGCCTTTCAGCCGCACTCTCCTGCACCTCGTCTACGTCATTGGGCTTGCACCCGCCGACCTCCGCCTCTCCAGCCGGAACTGGGTAGGCAATCTCGTCAATGTGATTTTGGGTTGTTTAAGATTTAAAAATTCCATTACTGTTCCCACGAGTATGGGGAAAGGGTGGTCCGCCCAGGCAGTGCCCCTGTACCTGGGTAAGCCTAGCGTAACCCGCACAGAGTCGGCCGGTACTCTGGCGGGGGTCGCACTCGAGACCGAACTACCCATCGGCCATGCATCCCCTCGCGGTGCGCCGCCGCTTGGGATTCGGGGTGATTTTTATAGAGGTTTTCTTCCTCGCGGTCCGGGCGGTTAAGCCAAGACCCTCGGTCCAGCAGGAGCGCGAGACATATCCACAGACCTCCATACCGGATTTACGATCTGCGACGGCGACAATGGGAGGAGAGTCCCCACTGCCTGCTCGGGGCGGGGTGAGCGCACACCGAGCCCGTCGACACCGGGGGCAGAACCGGGAGCCGCCCAAGATGGGCCAATCTCGACAAACGACACGACGGCCGCCACAGAGGCGACGACCGCCAACCACCTCGTTGTCAGGATATTCGCCGGCGCGCAGATCAGCCTGATCGGTCTGATCGACGCGCCGTTGCCCAGGGTGCACCACGAGGTTTCCTGACCTAGCACCCCAACCTAACCTAACCTAACCTAACCTAACCTAACCTAACCTAACCTAACCTAACCTTTTTTTTTTTCGGTTTCGCGGAGAAAGTGCCTTATTACTACCGCCCAGCCTTCGTGGGGGCGACTGAGCGGTTATGTTGGGGTCACCGTGCCTTACGACCCGACGTTGCGCCGCCCGGAATTGATGTCGACCTTCGGGCGACCGCCGGGCCGAGTCCCTAACCTATGTACAACGCACGGCATACCAACTAAAACTCCGCGGTGGCCCTCTTCGGCGCATTAGGGACGGCTGCGGGCTTCCTCTGACGTTGAAATGTCTAGTCTGCGACCGCAACCGCCCCTGCGCGGTGCCGCCTTGCGGCCCGTCTCCTATGGGGGCTCAAAAGCCCCCGCGCACCGAAGGACGCCCTCGGCGTCTACGGCAGCGTGAGGCCAACAACACGCTGCCGTCCATCCCGGGGTCAACCGAATAGTGTGCGAAACGCACTGAAAAGTGCATGCGGACGGACAGCCCCTGCTGCCCGCCGACGACCCCTTCGTGGCCCCTATTAGTCGCCTTTTACGACGGGCGGGGGGATACCGTGGTGGAATTCTCCAAACGCCCCCATTCCACAGGGCGGGAGACGCCGGTCAGTCGTCCACCCGGCGCCTCCTACGTCTCCTCTGACGGCGGGAGGGATCCTCCCTCTCTCGATCCCTCTCGGCACTCTCCTTCTGCGAGAGGACCACCTCGCAGAAGTGGGCCACCGCACGCCAGGCCTCCGGGCTGCCGACCATGGAAGCGACCACGGCCGGCAGCGAGATCTCCTCCGACGACTGACACGAGAGCGCTGCGCTCATCGTCCCAGGCTGGGCAAGACTCCAACGTATGTTGGGCCGTATCCCGCGGGCAGTTGTCACAATGGTGACACACGGCGCTCACCTCCGTGCCTACTATCTGACACAGGTACTCCCCGAAGCACCCATGCCCGGTGAGCACCTGCGTCCAGGCGAAAATATCGCCGCGCCGTGGCGCCTGTCCAGCCACTGTGCAAAGACAGGACGCACTGCCGCTACGGCCCGAAGCCCCGCTGACGGGGCCTCCAGCCTGAACGCCACTCCTCCACGGCGGCTCGCCGTAAGGAGCCCCTTTGGCCTCCACCTCCTTCAGGGCCGGACGCTGCCCGTTCCTGAACGCCTCCTCCCTCCAATGAAAAGTATCGGAGAGGGCTTTGGCGTCCAGATCCCAGGGCAGGAATCCGGCCAAAAGACAAGCCGCCTCGTACGAGACCGTGCGGTACGCCCGTATGGCCCGCTGCGCTACGACCCGCTGCGGGCCCCTCCGCAGAACGACAGAACGCCCCCAGGGCGTCAGCCCAGACTGGGCTGCCGTACAACGCCATGGACCGCACGACCCCGTGGTACAACCTTCGGCAAGGGATACCAGGACCTTCCAGGTTGGGCAGCAGGCTAGAAAGAGCGCCCGCTGCCCTGGACAACTTTGTCCGCAACTTTTCAAAATGGGCGCGGAATTCCCACCGGCTGTCCAAAATCAGACCTAAATACTTCATAGTTTTGCCGATGGGAATCCGCACCCCTCAACCTCGATGTGGGCACCGGCCGGTGGCCCTCGCCGAGCCCGTGAAAACAAATGGCCTCGGTCTTCTCGAGGGCCACCTTCAAACCTAAACGCCTGATTCGGCTCCACTACGTGGCCGGTACCCACCGCCGCCAGGATCGCGGCGTCCTGGAAGGTCTTAGACGTCGCCGTGACCAACGTGTCATCCGCATAACACGTCACGTCGACGCCCCAGAGATTGGCACCACGGAGCACCCAGTCGTACCCGATGTTCACAAGAGGGGGCTAGAACCGACCCCTGTGGGACACCGCACGACATCGCTCTTCGGTGCCACCCGTCGGCGCCGGATACACCACGTACCTGTCCGGAGGGAGTACGCGCGCACCAACGCCTGAGATAGGGCGGCACCACGTGGTACCGCAGTGCTTCATTGATGCATGGCCGGGGGGCGAATTAAAAGCGTTGGATATGTCCAACGAGACCGCAATAACAACCTTTCCCTGGCCACTGCTTCCTCCGCCTGCGACTTGACCCGCAGAATCGCGTGGACAGTTGAGCGTCCACTCCTAAATCCAAACTGATTGTCGGCCAAGTTGGGACCGACCCTCTCGAGGTGCTCGACGAGGCGCGCGTGTAAAATGCGCTCAAAAGTTTGGCGACCTCGTCGAGCAGCACGATGGGCCGGTAGGCCGACGGCGACTCTGCGGGTCTCCCCTCTTTCTTCAGCAGGACGAGCTTCCCGGTCTTCCACCGCGCCGGGAAGACGCCCTGCACCATACAGGCGGAGAATAGGCTACGGAGCCGCGGCCCCAGGTACTCGAGGGCTAACACCCAGGCTTTCCGGGGATGCCGTCGAGACCCGGGGCGGTGTTTTTACCCCGCAGCCGAAACACTGCCGCCCGCATTTCCGCGGGCGAAACCTCTGGAATATCCTTGCCGAAAACGACGATGACGCCACTTCCGGTGGCGCCATCGATGGAGGAAATGGTATCCTCGGTGGCCGGGAACAAGGCCGCGACAACGTTGGCCAGTAGTTCTGGCTGGAGACTCTGCGACAGCGGGGCGCCGCTGGACGAAGCTTATTCATCACTAGTTTGTAGGGGCGCCCCACGGGTCCCCGTCGAGAGTCTCCAAAACTCCTGCGTGCCGCGACTGGCTGTGAATGGCCACCCGCAGCGCTCTCTTCGCCTCTTTATGAGGCCGTGAGCTACCGCTCCCCGGTCTTCATGGTCTCGTGCGCGAATACGGCGGCGGCGATGCCTGGCGTATCGGCGGCGCGCAGCCGCGCAAGACGCGCGCAACTGCGCTAACTCCGCCGACCACCAGTACACCTCCGCCGCGGAGGACGACGGAGCGCCCGGGGCATGGCGGCGTCGCAAACGTCCGACATTGCCACCCCGAACCACTCCGCCTCCTGCTCGACCCTCACCGGACCCTCCGGCTCGGGGAGCCACGAGACTGCCAGGCAGCCAGCTCTAGGGCCTCCTTGTCGAGGCGCCTTGACCGCCCACCGCGGGCCGTCCTGACCAGGGGCACTCGGTCCACCACTGGGCTGGTTACGTTGGCTCGTGGGCGCGGCGACATCGAACCTTATGTATCGATGATCCGATAGTGTCTCCGCGTCCACGAGGACCCTCCAGCCACGGACACGACGTGCGACGACGGGGCACCCAAACGACAAATCAACAATTGACCCGCCGTTGTGCCGCACGCACGTGTCCACCGACCCCCTGTTCAGAACGGCCAGGCCGACGGAGATCGCCCATTCCTCCAGGACCTCACCGCGAGCGTCGGTCGCCGGCGAACCCAGACCGCGGATTTCGCGTTGAAGTCACCGGCGACGATCGTCGGGCGAGGTTGGCCCTGCTCAACCAGGGCCCCAACCGAACGAGAAAAGATTCGAACTCGGCTAGGGGTCTGTTGGGGAGAAATAAACTCCTACTATCCACAATTCCCCAACAGAGCCGCGACGCATCCCTGGCCCTTCTCGACTTTTGCGAAGGGCGGGGAGCCAGCGGCACCCTGGGTGATGATGGCCACCGACCCGTCGATGTCTCCTACCCAGTTATCTCTGGGCGGGACAAAATACGGTTCGGCGACCACGGCCACTTGCACCGACCACTGCGCCAGGCTTTGGGACAACAGGTCCTGGGCGCGGGCGCAGTGGTTGATGTTCGCCTGGAGGAAACTTAGGTCCATTATTGATGGACGATCTCCTCAACATCCATCTCGGCCAACTGCACTTGTTGCGGTGGGCTCGCCGCCTGCGGCTGGGACAGAACCTCAGCGGCAGGCGGTCTCCTACGTGGGCGACGCCGTGATTTGCGGGAGGAGGAGGCAGAACACGCCTTCCCAATTCGATGCCCGGCAGGTTTGCCATTAGCGGCACACAGGGTGCAGTTCGGCGTCTCTTGGCACTCCCGGGCCTTGTGTCCCGGCTTTCCGCAGCGATAGCATAGTCCGCTGCGGTCTGTGGGGCAGTCGCACACGTTCCTAACGTGACCCTGCTCGAGGCAGCGGTAACACCGCATAGGGCGCGCCTCGAGCACGGTCACCCTGGCTACGACCACTCCTATTTTCACGCGGGCCCCCTTTATTTTCTTCGCCGCCCTAGTGGGCACTTTGGCCCAGACGGCTCCCATGCCCGACCTGTCTGGTCGAATCTGCCCCACTTTAATTGACTCCGCAGCGCACTCTCCGGCATTGCAGGAGGCCGCCTGGACCGTCTCTGAGGTGGCCGCGAAGTCCAGCCCCGAGATACGCAGCTCCGAGCACTTTGTAGGCCGGGACACGATGACGTCCTCGGTCGCGAAACATTCCCTCAGCCTGGCGGCTGGGGCATCGGCCTTCTGTTCCGATTCGGCTCCTGGGACCTCGTAAAGCATGGCCCCGTTGCCGCGTATTTCGGCTTGAGCCTGTCTATATTGAGGCCACTAAGGTCCACTCGCTGTTGGGCGTTTGTTAGCACCCAGCGTAGGTAAGGCCTTTCTCAATGGCCGCAGGTGTCAGCGAGATGGTGACTGCGGCTGACTTCGGCGGCCGGAGCTTCGGCTCGGGGCGTTTTGCCGGTTGCCGCGGCGCCGGGGTTCTAGTCGCGCTGGTCTTGTTCTTTTCCGGTTTACGACCTCAGTCCACGGTGCCTCCATTGAGGCCGGAGCTGGCGGCAATGGGCGGGGTTCCGGAGGGCGGTGCCGTCTTCTTAACGCCCTTTTGGGGCTTGGGGCCCGACGCTGTTTTGTTATTTGGAGCGGTCTTCGCCTGCTTTCTCTTGGTGGCAGGCTGTGCTGGGCTGCCAGCCGCCGCCGTGGAGGGCCCAGCGATGTCTTGCAGCGGCGCGCTGGATGGTCCGGCCACGGGAGCGGGGGTTGGGTGAGCGGAGGCTGTTTTCTTACCCTTGCCTTTCCCTTTC
Organism: Manduca sexta; assembly: GCF_014839805.1. Taxonomy (NCBI): domain Eukaryota; kingdom Metazoa; phylum Arthropoda; class Insecta; order Lepidoptera; family Sphingidae; genus Manduca; species Manduca sexta. The sequence goes on along the minus strand of NW_023594795.1, from coordinate 2,474 downwards.
TCCTTCTTGGTCTTGGGCTGCGGGCCTCCCACCAGTCCCCTGTCACGGGGAGTTGTATATCCCCGGGGGTGGATTTTCTCTTCGCTTCATGTGCGAGAGGTGGTCTCTGAGCTGGCCCCATCAGTGCGGACTCTAGTCGGGCCTGCACCCTTGCCTCCACCATGGCCAGCATCTCCTCCGTGGTGGTCCTGGAGTTGTTTGACGCTTCCAGGTCCTCGAGCCGACGGCGGAGGGAGGTTTTCCTCTTCTAGCCGCTTTACGCTCTCCTCCAGGCGCTCGCTGTTTTCGCGCCACTTCTTTCTCTCCTCTTCCAGACGGGCAATGGCGGCCGACTCTGGTTGCTGTACGTACCGAGTGATAAGATTAATTACCCGGTTGAGCGCCTTTTGTGACGTGCCCTTTAGATTTCCGGACTTTCTCACAATTGCCCGCACAATTTGCCCGCACTGAATCAGGTCCTCCTTAAGGACGGGTAGGTCATCGTCCGTGTCGGTTCTGGGAGGGAGCGGCGACTTCACGTAACGCAGCCGCTCCTCCAGCTCCTCTTCGGCCCTCTTTCGCGCCTCTTCCCTCTTCAGCCTGTCCGTTCTTGTTGGGCCTTCTTTATCCCGACGTATTTTCCAGTCGTGGGAGCGGGCGTGGAACGCCCTCTCCCTCGACCGTCAGTTGTTGGCGCCTTGGGTGGCGGCTCGTCCGTGTCACTCCGATAGAAGCGAGCAGTTGTCTATGGACTGGGGTGTCTCCTCCAGAGCCTTCTGCTCCGGACAGAGGAGACACTCAGGCTTGACTCGAGTCCATTTCAATTCTTCGGCCTAGATGATGTTCCGGCCTCCACTACCATGAGCCTGTCGCCCATGCTCTTCTCCACCTCATCACCGTCGTTGGGCTTGCGCCCTCCGACCTCCCTCTCCAGTCGGAACCGGGTAGGCAAACGCGTCAAAATATTTGGGGTTTTTAAAATTGATGGATTCCATTTTGAGTCCCACGAGTATGGGGGAAATGGTGGTCCGCCCAGGCAGTGCCCCCTGTACCTGGGTAAGCCTAGCGTAACCCGCACAGAGTGTCGGCCGGTACTCTGGCGGGGTCGCACTCGAGACCGAACTGCCCATCGGCCATGCATCCCCTCGCGGTGCGCCGCCGCTTGGGATTCGGGGTGATTTTTTATAGAGGTTTTCTTCCTCGCGGTCCAGGCGGTTAAGCCAAGACCCTCGGTCCAGTGGGAGCGCGAGACATATCCACAGACCTCCACACCAGATTACGATCTGCGACGGCGACAATGGGAGAGAATCCCCCACTGCCTGCTCGGGGCGGGATGAGCGCACACCGAGCCCGTCGACACCCCCGGGACAGAACCGGGAGCCGCCCAAGTTGGGCCAATCACTTCATACTACGAGACGACAGCCGCCACAAGAGGCGACGACCGCCAACCACCTCGGTTGTCAGGATATTAGCCAGCGCGCAGATCAGCCTGATCGGTCTGATCGACGCGCCGTTGCCCAGGGTGCACCACGAGGAGGTTTCCTGACCTAGCACCCCAACCTAACCTAACCTAACCTAACCTAACCAACCTAACCTAACCAGTCGCAGCGCGCGCGGAATCGATAAGCAGCGAAACCGCGACGCTCCTCGATCAAAAATCGCTAACTTCGGACATAGAATCACTAAATACATGTTCGATACACCAAAAGTTGCGCGCAGTGACGGGCTTCCCTACAGTGAAAAAACTGTGAAAATCGGACCAAAAACCGAATTTTTAGAAACAAAAACGTGTTTTGGCAAAAATTGCACCTAGTGGAAAAGTGAGTGAAAGTGCCGATTCATCGCTGTGACCCACATTTTCGAAGTGCTTCTGTGCGGTGGGGCCTTAACAAAGACACTCGTACAGTGAAACAAACTTTAACTTTGTCGACCCACCCTGACTCTTAGTTCCAATTCGAACTCAATATTCTGATACTCCTAGAAGCGCTAACTCTCCCCGAATCCGGAGGCACCAAAAACTCCCTCCTATCTCGCATACTTCGGCTGGGAGGACCCGATTAGTCCCCCTACAGCCGATAAGTTAATAACTGCCGAGCCCATCAGGAGGCATTACTCGACGGGGAGAGGCCTATCCCCTGTCTGGGGTGCTCCTGCTCCGCCGAAGACGGACGATTCCGGGGACACCTCAACCAGCAGTCTACCACCAGTATCTTCGTGGCATATGGACATTTTAGTGAGTTAAGTCATAATTTTGTCGGAAAAACGGTCGAAAAGCGCACATGTGCGTGACGTCACATCTTTATTATTAATTTAGTTAAAATTTTCAAAATTTGATTTTATTAAAATTTTTCAATTAAGTGTCTGCCAATAATAATTACTGACGTCTAGTAGCTATTAAATTTGTAAAATAATTTTCATATGTACCATTCTTCATATATAAAGTAATTTCAGATTTTGTGTAATAACTATAAACTATCAATATTTACTCAAATTGC
>NW_023594794.1:0-11994 GCF_014839805.1 Manduca sexta | reverse complement strand
CGCACGCGCCACTAATGTAACCACTGTTTTGTTATAAACCATGTGGCCGTGTTGTCACACTTTCTTGTTTGTATCATCTGTCGTGATTCCTAAATTGTTGTGGTAATTTTTATTATGTCCCGTAATATTTTATACTTTTTTGTGAGATTAAACAGGTGGTACGTTTGTATCATGAGATGGAATAAACAATTTTTTTGACAACAATTAGCTAAATGAAATTTATTAAACCCACGGCAATTATTGGGTATAATTATAATTATATTTAACATCTTAGGCCGGTGATAAAAGCCATATGGAGTCTTTTTGATCCAAAGTTATGGATTTTTCGTTTTGTTATTGCTTTGAATGACAAAGCGAGCTTGCCGTTCGCCTGAAGGTAAGCGTTACGACCGCCCATAAATAGTAGAAACCCCATCCGACACCTTAAATTACATAGTATTGTTTGGTATTCGACTGCGCTCGCCATCCTGATACATGAGAGTCTTAGTTAAATCTTATTATGTCCAGTAGTGACAATAGCTATAATGTCCTCCAAACCGGCACACAACAGTGACTACACACTGCTGCTTGGCGCCAGAAATAGACATTGCGTTAGTACCTACCCAGGTGGCCTCTCACATATGAGAGACCTACCAGTATCACCCTATATTAATGGACGGATATTGTGACGTCACCAGCTTGTCTCATCTTTCGGTATCTTGGTATAAATGATGATCGAGTAAATTACTGCTAATGTTATATACTCCACAACCAACCAACCTCAATTGTAACTGAAAGAACTTTCATAAATCATATCATCATAATCAAGGTAATTATGAGACTCCGTCAGATCACCCAAGTGTTTCGTCTGACAATTTGTTCAAACAAATTGGTTTTGTACCTCTCTCATGTCTGGGCGACGCTTAAAATTTAAATATCGACAGACCAGACCCCTCCTAAATTAAATGAGCGTGCATCTGAAAAATGTTCCACTTGCTTCGTATACAAAATGTTATTCTTCCGTGTCCGAATGATTGTATTTGGGACGTTTCGCTACTGAGATGCAATTTATGGACGGTTTTATGTAAAACGTGGCACAAATTTATTTATTTATTTAATCCTTTATTGTACGTATGCACATGAGGAAAAACAGACAGTATATCCACTTATAGACGACAATTGGCGGTCTTATTACTTATCACTTATCAAACATTGACTTTTAATATTTATATTTAATAATATGGACAGATAGGCACTTCCGGCTTCGATTCACATTGAAAATTTGACACGTACTGAAAGTAGGGATTCAAATAAAATTTGCAATGAGAATAAATGTAGCGGCACATTGATTTTTTTAAAATTCTTACTTTTTTAATTATTGAACATATGGTATGTAACATTGTATTGTATTGTAACATTGGGTATATAGACATATATAAAAAGTGAACAGCATTATTTGTCGTGTAAAGTGTGAAATATATTGTCTTTAATAATTATTTGCGATAAATACTTTAGTATCATAAACTTTAATGATTCATAAGACAGATCCCATTTCGAGAAATGCAAAGTAAAATAAAATATTTGACGTGACATGTATTGAAAGTAGGGAGTCAATTAAAACTTGGGATGAGATATAGATATATTCATAAACCTTTTAATAAATAATATATTATCCCATTGTCTTAAAAAATAAGGCCGTACCTTTTTAAAATAGAAATAGAATATTTATAAATTAGCCACTATGGATAACATCATTCATAGCACCCCTAAATGACGCGTAGAGGATGCGGTGTAACTTAACTCGTACTATTTAGCCATCCGTTCATACAGCCGTGATGATACAACACCCTCGCGATAAACAAGGACGCAGCTATACTATAGCTACATAAATGAAAAGGAGAGACAATGTTTAACAGACCATAACTCATAAATAAAATACAATATGGTGGCCAAAACATTGAATTATGCCGGTATTATGTCACATTTGGCCTTTGTGAATTAGTCGGCGCATCGCAAGGGGAATAACTGGTCGTCAGTAATGTTAACCGACCGTAACAATGTGATGATTTAATACATTTTGTTTTAACTATTCATATTTTCATCCTACAGACTTTCCACACTTGTATAGATTTAAGCCTTTGTTGATATACATGCTTATTATGAAGTTCTCTAAAAGAACTAAATGTTTGCCGAGAAAACGTGAGCTCGCACGTTCAGCATTTGAATCAGAAACGGTACATTGGAAACACTTCAATTTATAAACAAAACGCTCACATCTAAGCCATAAAGGGGAAACATCGGCCCCGATTCAGCAAAATCATAGAAAAGCACATAAATTGGCGCGCATTAACATTTCCTTTATTCTACGTGTCGAGTATATGACGGGGCGCCTCCGCGCATCGCCAGCGCCGCCAGAGCCGCCCAAGACAATAAATTTACATATTTCACCCCTCAAACAGACCTTTTTTGCCATTCCGCAGAATTACGCACATATGGGAATATTCCGTTGAATATATCAGCAGTAAGAGAGATACACTCAGAATAAAATTATCTCCAACGACGCCACATTTGCAGATAAAGAGCTGCCACGCTTTGACGCCTTTGATACGCAGCACTGAATTATTCGCACATGTATATACGTGCGGTACGAGCGACAGATAGCTTTCAGGGATTTATAACTGGATTTATGTACTAAAGAGGTCAGATTTTTAAAACTAAAACGTAGACCGCAGTTCGCCTCCTTTGAGGTCTAAAATTTCAGAACCTTAATATAAGTAAGATCATGTCTTTAACCCCCAAAGATTAGATAGGTTCACTTAGTGTACCCACATTTTACCGAATTTATACCCTTCTTACAATATGATAGGGTACTAACCTATAGCCGTATAAGGCATTAATTTCAATCCCGTGCAACTAGGTGTGTTTTTCAGATCAAAAAACCTCACAAAAATCTTTGGTGGCTATCGAAATCGAATCCAATACTCCACCATTCATAGATACAACGAACTTAGCTACAATTCATAGTCGAAGTACGCTGCCACTAAGCTAATGAAGGGATACATATTAATATAAGACTTACATTATAATGTTTATAAACAATATTTAAGGCGTAATAACTCGATAATATAAACATTATTTTTGTGTGTACAACCATCACCACTATGAGACCAGCTTAACGGCGCTTATTAAATCCCCAACTCAACATAATTATAAAATTTCTGGTCAATTGGAAACCCAGAACTTGTAAAAATTTTTTTGTAATTTTTTTATTCCAATAGCCAATATACCAACTAATGTTATAAGTAAAATAAAAGCTGATAAAAATACTTCCCGAAAGTAAAATATTTCATTAAAGTCTTATTAATTGTGGTTCTATGAAACTAAATCTCTTACATCTGTGCAAAAATCTAATAGAAACATTTGAATGACGTATTCAGCTATTGAACGTATGTTTATAGCACCGCCAATAGAGCATTTATAGCTACAAACTGGCAGGTACGTAGCAATCCACATATGGAAATGTAATTTTGCGGTGGAAGCACCCTTCAAAGGGTCAAATCAAAATCATTTTCACAGTCCAGTGACGCAGTATACAGTCGGCAGCGCAACAAACCGTAGCCTTGCATATATCATACAGGTTGGGATTTTAATTTACATTCCTGAACACACTAATTATAATTTGTGTTTTATTTATAATCTATTTAAGAGATGATTGATGATTAATAAAGCTTTTTTTTGCATCAGTCATTTGTATTTTATTAATAATTCTAATGTCTCTATAAGATTCCTACAAAATTATATTTTGATTAAAAAGACGTAATCTAATGACATTCAGAACTCAATCCAAGTTAGTAGGTACCATTACCGAAACAGGAGCTGTTTTAATGAATGTAGTGCGGCGAGGGTGCAGGGTGGACACTACAGGCAGACGAACGACACTAATACTCATTAGAATTACATGGCGGAACGGAGCGGCACAGACCGCTTGCCTGCGCTGCTTCGCACGATGACCGATTCCACCGCCCGCTCTGTACCAGCCTGGATTTGTCTCGCAATTATTTTGAATCGCTTGCTGCTGGTTACAAATATAAATATTTTCATAGTACATATTGTATTCTGGTGTTCTGTAGACTGTTCAATCATTGCAACAGTTCTAATGCCATAATTATACATCCAGATATATGTCAATAATTTTTTACAGCGCGTTATAAAATATACAGCCATAAATCCAATAAATAGCATATGCGCCTGATATTATACACTGCAACTTAATAACATCGGCTGATAGGTACAGGATAATGTTTACGTAAGGCGTTACTTTGTGGCTTAATTAAATTGCGGATTTGGTTGTTTACAAACTCTCCGAAGTATAGAAATTGAATATATAAAATTAACATTTCAAGGTAATAGATCATATAAATAAATATCATAATAGTTTCGATTCATGATTCTTTTGCTAATTATTATCGTTTTGGGCTGCGTTCATTTTGAATCAAATTTAGCCAAAAACTTCATACGGACAAAGTATAAAATGCTTTAATACCCGTGTATAATATTTTTTAAATCATACGCAGCAAATAAATATAACAAATACCAATTACGCGTTACTGATAGATTAAGTCCAAAAACTAATAACATTGTATTGTGTAGTTGTTTTGTATCTTACGACGAAGCCTTTGCTGGGAAATATCACATTCTGTGCACGAATTCCACCACAATCGATAAGAGAGATGACCGCTGGCCGCGAGGCGGGACGAGCGACGGCGGTGCGGCGGGGGCGAGAGGGGCAAACGATGGGGAGACTGTTATTTGATTAGTCTTACCGAGAATGAGCTCGCCTTTACTTAATGGGGTGAGGGTTTGTAACCGGACCACGTATAATTTTCATCACCAAGCATTCTGGCAGTGGCCGGACACACGCCAAACGCTATTGCGAAACGGATCAAAACCACTTATCAACGCGCAGAAACAATCAAACTATTCACAGCGGAACGCGTAAGAGTAGCGCCGAAAGGCGTTCGTCCCATCATCGCTTAATAGAGACGCATTTCGACATAAATGAGTTTCGCTTTAAATTAATTAGTAGCACATTTTCCATTATAAGGACAAATGTAAAAGCGACCGCTTAATAGCACGGTGGAAAACTCGCTAGTTTTCGCTTGTGAGAATAGGGCCGGAGAGAAATTGCGGATAGACATAATCAGTCTTCTGGCTTTGAGGCCGCCGCGTTCCCTAATGTGCCACACACCTCTTCACCTGATGAATAGGCGCACCCGTGTGCCTTACAAATGATTTAATTTATAATTAATCGACGCTGTGTAAACGAACTAAACACATACGCTTTTATGTACGACCATTATTGACATTCATTCTAAATTATCGTTAAACTGTTGACGCAACCCTTCAACTTGAAATATTTCTTGCCGAAGAAGAAAGTTTGCAAAACAGGAGGTCGGTAAGGACCATCCGCAGTGACCCTGTCGGGTCTTACTAAAGGCAATTACAATAAAGTTCCATTCGCACATGGTCGTTAACTGGACAATATATCTCGGATACCCGCGGCGCGCGAGGCGAGCGGGCGGCACGCTGTGCTCGCCCGCCTGTGCACTTGTTTCATCTTACCGACACAAGACTATTTCTATTTCAATTATACCATGTTCAAAACTAAAATGAATTTGCTATAACGGCACTCACTTTGTTGTCGCATTTCTTATTTCATCATTGGTAAAGTTGAAGGACAAACTTCTTCTATTTGGAGCAGTTGACTAATGACATTCATAAGGATCCAAAATATTGTTTTACATTTTGAATATTTGAGAAATTAAATACTGTACAATCCGTAGTGGATATCATAAATATTAAATACGCTAAGTTCGAATGTCAGCTCGAAAACCCAGATGATATGAAAAATATGTAATTATAGTGTCAAACTATAGGTGTAAAATAGCAGGCCGGTACGTAAGGTGTGCGGTTGAAGCAGATGCCGGTGCCAGAGCGTCGTACGGCGGTGTGATGCCCGCCCCGCGCACCTTAACTACCTCCGAGCGCACACTTTACGAGCGGGGGATTAACCCATGTAACGAGATTCATTAATTCTTGTCGTTAACATTTGTCGTTCTCGATTAATCAAGAAGTCCCACGCGGCGGGACGTTATTATCACTCGACCGCAGCCGGGTGTCGGCGGGCGTCGCCGGGCGTCGCCAGGGGCTGCTCGCCGCGACAACTTTCCCACTCCGCCCGCTTTATTTACACTATCGAGTAAATTAAACTCGCGCTCGAGTGTCGGAGAAAACTTTAACAGAACTTTTTGTGTGTAATAAGTGGTGCAACAACACGAGTGGAAGAGCAAACGTCGGACGCGGTCTCCGCTCCGCACTTCTCCCACTTAACTCTTTGGGACATATTTATTCGACCCTCCGGCGGCCGCCGCGCTCGCCACCGCGCTCGCCACCCGCTCGGCCCCTACCAAATTAACCTGACGAATCAAAGGAGCCATTACATGTCTGTGAATCATTCTTACGTTCAATTTGTGCCCATTAGTGTCTATTTACGTACATTATGAACCTCCGCCGCAACCTCCATCGATCGCTACCTGCATTTATAAATGTTTGATCGATTCTGGAAACGAATCGAAACAAAGGAAGTACACGGTTACGTTATTAGTATCCGTATCCCTATCTGTTTGTGTGTAATTTTTAATGCGGGGTCAATCAGAGAGCTATATCGTAGATCTCCGTCGGAGCGAGACCGTAACGATAATGAATCGCCAGTGTAAGAGCGACGGACCGCACTCACCAATTATTCATTGCCGTATACGTGCGCAACACTCAAGGCTTCGTTATTAAAATTTACTAAACTGTATCAGTGTCGCAATCAAAATAAAAGTAAGTGTCACCGGTGACGTCGATATTGTTCTCGAGAAACGTTTCAGACGCGACGCTTTAAATTTATGATTAGGAATGCTGGTCAACATGGTACCCTCGGTTTCCACTAGGTAAAATTATTAATTCATAGGGTACATCGGTGTCGCCGCACCGGCCACATTTCCGTGTCCTTAAGATGACCCTCCCCTCACCTTCTGATGGTCGGGGAGAGAGTTCTATTTGCTATACTCACATAAGAGATCCTCCAACAATCCTACAAAGTGTTAAGTACTTACAACAAAGTGTTTCATTTAATTACTTGCGGTATAATTTAAATGTAAACGATTTTAACTTCAATTATTTAATTATCCGAGACTATAAAGGTATAATGATGGTGAAAGGTATAATGATAAATGTAAAATGATGATATTATTTATTTTTTATGGATTCAACAAAATATTTCTTTCAAACTTTTCGAAGTTACAACACGTGAATTTATTGTAAATTATTCTGAGTCTAAAGAGTGAAGACAAACTTAAATCTGCATAGCTGGAAGTGTTCCATGATATTTACGTAAGTATATGTCATACGCGAAGTCTTACGACCTATATTATTTTGAGCATGAATAGCTTTAAATTCTTTGGCCTCTGGGAATACATTATTATATCATTACAAGTACGAGCAAGTATTATCATAGTTTGTCTTCAAATGAGTAAAAGGTAGCTCTGTAGACCCAATAGATCCTAATATTAGTTCAGCATTAGCTCCGCTCACGGCGCGCTTGGCCGATTTAGTTTACTTAGGTACGAAGACAAAAGCTTGCGTCATAAGTTTATTGTGCGATTGAAATCCCATGCGTGGAGGGAATTGATAAGGCAAGCTCGAGCCTCGCGTCTATTGCTTTTAAATTTTATTGTTGTTTTGGCTTTTATTGTTCCGTTTTACGGCCTCCTCCTGTATAAATCGTGCAGATAGAAGATGAATTCGACAATGGATCGACCGCTCCCAATATATACGATTTCTTTGAATTATACTACGTCAGCGATAGGTATCTTAATGTTTTATAAATACCCGATAAGATACGAACGATTCAAAGGTTTTTCTCTTCGTATTCGCGCATATGTTTATGATTAGTGAACATGCAGAAGAATGTTCATAAAGGTCCATTGTAAGGGCCGAAACGTAGGATGATATGTGACAGGAAGTTATGCCAGGAGCGCGATCCTGTGACGAGCGGGACAGAGACGGCGCGCGCGGCTCGCTGACCCTCGGTTCATAATGTACGGTCCGGTTAGGTACACGACTTACGGGAAATACGTACGTATGTAACGTCGAAGCCCCTCGGCCGTCGGCCCGCGCCCCGCGCCCCGTGCATGAAATGCTTATTATACGCGGCACGTAGCCCACCCCGCGCCTTCGGCCGGCCACGGAGGCTCGCTCGCTCGCGCGACCCGCCCGCCCTCACAGACAGGGATGCACGACCAATATTATAGCAAATCGAGGATTGTTATGTCCGGTCCGCCGGAGGTCGACGTAATATATGACCACGGTTTTCGGACACATATATTAACAGGGAACTCGGCTCATACGAAAAGATCTTGTACGATGGAAATAAATGGCAAGGAAAATTTTGGCAGCGTAATAAGGCGGAAGAAAGAAATAGGAAACGAAATATGGCACTCATTTTTTGCAAGTTATTTGTTACCGTAATTAAAGACGTTAGTATTTTATTTCTAACAGTGTTTTAAATGTTCTACAAAATAACCTATCATTTGTTTCTAGCCTAATGGCAAAACTAATAAACACAAAAGACAAATTGGACATAAATAATTTAGTTGATAAGCAAGGGATGTACCTCTTACGGTGTTTTCGATCAAGAGAGGAGGTCAGACAAATGAAGAATGATCACCATCGTGCAGCGCGTTATGTAACGTGGGGTGCAGCGGCATCGGGGCATCGCCGCTCCAGGGCGCAGCCTCCCAAGTGAATGATTGTGTTTGACTTTCCAAATAGGTATTCCTGCATATATAAAAAATATAGAATTTCATGCTCTGCAGTATTCTATAGTTTGAACCGGCTAAACGAAGTGTTATCCGAAACGATCAACATTATACGAGCGGCTTGCTCTTTTCATCACTAAATTGTATAAAAACATAAGGTTTTTAAACTCCACCTAAAGCCAAGAAAGGCTAGTTTATAACAAAAATATTAGTGTGTCAAATAATACGTAATTATAATATTTTTCAAACTCATACACAATACATTCCATTTCAAACTCATGCACAACATATTTGTAAACACGAAAGGCCCGTTTGTGTAAACATCGTTTCCGTCTATTAATATAATCTCGCTCACGTTAACTGTGTTTCGGGGCGCGATCACCCGCGTCTAAACGAATTTAAATAAAATCGGGTATTAAAATCTTCAGACGATCTCGCAAAATATACCTATGCTAGAGATTTGAGCGAATAAAAATTCCTCAAGCCCGGCGCATTATCGAGGGGCGGGCTTCCTGTTTTCTTTTTATGGCTGTCGTAAGGTATAATCTTCAAGAAAAATGCGATATTTAAATGAAGCAAATTCCTTCAGGATTTCCAATATGTAAATCTTTAGTAACAACTTTCGTTTCTATATAAATATCGGTTAAACATAAGCTTTCGGTGAAGTTTCTCTCAGTTTTATATAAGCAATTAGTTTATTATGATTTAATGAGCATAATATTTTTTTAAATCCAAAATAATGTTATATAAATTTTATGTCATGTAGGTAAAATGCAACATGTAAATAATTCTATTGTATAAAAAAATAGCTCATGCATATAAATACAGCATTGCTAACAAATATGTGCGGTAATATGATTTTTATTTAAATATCTATACGTGGGATCAAGTTGTTAAGCACAGTATAAACATTGGGGCTTAATGAGAGCAATGTGGCGTTGCAGCGCGTGCGCCGACTCCGCGCGCCCCCGCCTCGCTCGGCGCCACGTGGCTGACACGCGCCACACCTCTCTAATTGCCCTTTCACAGACGTTGTGACAATATTGGACAATCCAGTGAAAATAACACCCGGCTTTTGATACGCCGTTTAAGCCGACGATAATCTCTCATTTTAATAGATAAGTGTAGGCGGAGTCGTGTGATTTGTTAGCTTATGGCCGGCGCGGCGCCCGTTTAACCCCGCTCGTGTCTCACTATTGATAACACGAAATGCGATCCGCGTCTCGTGTTTATTTTACAAAACACAAAGATACCGATAAAAATCGAGGCCGACCGCATTTGGCTTCATTAAAATTAAAGAAGTTAAGTCGTGACACAAGACAAACTGCCGCCTAGAGAAATAAAGAGAGCAAAGCAAATGAGAAGAACTCATTTGGGCGGCCTCTGAATTGTGTTCGAGAGGATAATAAAAAGGGAAACCATCAGTGACACGCACAATAAGCATCAACCTCAAGAATATCATAGATAACGGCTCGGAGCCGCCGCCGGGACCTCATTAGGAGGCCGCAGGGAAATTAAAAAGAAAGCAAGATCTCGGACTCGATTGCGACCCGAGAAAAACGGCCGGCCTTCCTCTCATAACATTACATACAGCCAGCGCCGATTTTCCGGACGATTATTATTTTGTGGTGCGTGAGTTAGACCCGGAAAAGTAGTTAATGGCAGAACAGGAGCCGAAGAAGCACGAGGCGAAGTATAAATCAGTCGTGAGCAGAGATGAATGTAATTACGGCGCCGGACAATACAAATCGCATCCTCGGAGCGCACTATTCATTTGCCATCTCGGTACGGTCGTGTCTCGCGATTTATGATATTCACACACGCTCCTGAACTCTGCTCTCTGTAAACGAACATGTTTATTGTCATATACATATCTGTTATATATTCACGATGAATGTATCTTTTATTTGTATAAACATCTTTGTTTACGGCTACTACAAATTAATACTAACTCTATGTAGTTAGAGCACGCTGTTAATATGTGTGTAAATGCATGCGCTCCTAGCTCTGTTTACTTTAACGAAGGAGAAAAGAAAGCCAATTAATTGCAAAGAACAAATTTAAAGTCTTCGAACTTACTAAATTTTCTAGAAAGAAACCTATAGAAATCTTGCATTTATGCAAAACAAAGGCAATCAAGGCCCGGAGGAACAGAAGAAATGAGCTTCATTAAGCGCCGGAATGAAAACTTTAATAATGTAAGATGCAAAAAACTCGACAAAAAATACTTAAGAAAATCTGACGACATAAAGGCTGTTGTAACCGGGGACTCGCCGTAAAATCATTAAGATGCTAATAAAAACTTCCTTTTGTAGTACAGAGACGAACTCGGGGAGCGGCGAAAAAATATTCAAATAAAAACTCAATCGAGACAGTAGAATGGGAAACGGTGCCCATGATTATTCTTCAAAACATAATGAAGAGAATTAATGTAAATATTCTTTGTGCCGAACTTTCCGCCCTTCGGAAAGTTTTATTTTACAGCGGGTCGTTTAACAACCGTCCCTACTTATTGACATTCAATTCGGGGGAGAAATTGATTTATGAAGATTGTCGCCTTAATTGTAAAAAGATTTTTTTCCGCTGTCGTACAAGTTAATCTGAAAAACATTGTTTCATATTTGCGAAGAATATTTAATTTCAATATGACAGTATTATGATTTACATTCGAGGCCAGAGTGGGTTGCATTGTTGCATTATTGAGTAGTCCGTGACAACAGGGGAGACTGGGGCGCGGTGCAGCTGCAGGCGCGTCATTACCCTGTCATGGCGAGCTCATTAAAAGACAAGCGGAACAAATGTCTACAATTTTTATTCATTATTCCATCAATTAATAATGTGCTCTTTCAATCACAGTCAACAAAAAAAAAATATTTTTATTTCGTGGCACAAATTATACATTTCACTTTGAGTCCCGATTTTAGCGTCACCTAATTGATTTTTAAGCTAAATGTAATACCCCAAAGGAATACGTGAAAAAGTTTAAAAGTAAGCAAGCGCTAATCCCCCATAAGATAAGTGCCATCCCAATCGAGTGGACAGTATTTTTCGGGATTTGAAACAAAATATCCGTAAATAATTGGAGTCTCGAGATGAGTCGCCATGGAAGGGTCCGTACAAGGTCCGGCACCTTTTTACGGTCGATAAAATA